>NC_059176.1:60423105-60726136 GCF_019923935.1 Bubalus bubalis
CTTCACTTCACTTTATTGTGAGTGGTGTACTAGAGTTACCTGTCATAATAATATAAATTCTCACTATAATTCTGTTATTTCCCCCATCATATCCTTAAAGTATATACAACTATATGTAAAATATATTCATATGATTAGATGGTTAAGTTCATATTTTTATTTTCTTATTGAAAATATTATTTTAGTATTGTTACTTCTTCCATTTTTGTATCATTAGTGATATTTTTCTCTTAAAGTCCAATTTACTGATTTTAATAAATCTCACCAGCTGACTTTTTTGGCTTTTACTTATCTGGTGTATCTGGTTTTTCACTTTCATGGTTTCTATGTTCTTATTTTTATTTTTAAATATACATTGACAATGTGTAACTTCTAAAGAAAAAATTCACCAATTTGTATTATCACTACTACTGATTATTTGGATTTATTTTGTGTTTTAAATTTGTCTCCTTTCTATTGTTCCACTTTTTTCTACTTCCTTGCAATTTTCCAAATCCATGTATATCTATATATTGCATCTTCCCCTCCACTGGTTTAGATATTATTAATCTTATTTCTTTTTCTTAGTAGTTTTGTTGTAAGTTTTAATTTGTAACAAAGACCAAGGAAGTATTATCAACCTTCTCAACAAATGACTTGGAGTATTTAATTCTGATCAGCTCTCTCTCTCCTTACTTATAATATCTGTTCATAATTTTCACTGTTTAACACTTTATAAGTTTGAGTGAACTCTGGGAGTTGGTGATGGACAGGGAGGCCTGGCGTGCTGCAAATCATGGGGTCGCAAAGAGTTGGACACAACTGAGAGACTGAACTGAACTGAACTGAATAATAACTTTACAATGATAAATTTAAGCACATTATCATTATTAGTTGAATACCAATTTTTTAAATTAATGCAATGTTAAGTATCTCATTTAATTGCCATTCCCTTTTTATTTTTGAATGTCCTTTAGAGCTTATTTTGTTTCTTCTTTTGCAGTTCCTTCCTTAGAAACTCCATCTTTTGGGCGGAAACACATCCAATTTTTATCTTCTTGAAAAACTGCTTCAGTAGATTTAACCATTTAAATTATAGATGTTTACTCCCAGGCTTCTAAAATACAACTTTTATTTTTCAATATGTTGTTTTTGCTCTTGGGAATTTGTCAGTAAAAAAATATCATTTCTCTGAAGGTAATCCATTTTATTTTTTCTCTCTGTTATTAAACTCACTCTTTTTTTCTGTGGGGTTCTGCTGTTTTATTACAATATATCTGAGTGTGGATTTTTAAAATTTATCTTGCTTGGGACTCACTTGGATTTAATAATCTGAGGATTCATGTGTTTAAACAATTGTAGGAAACTTTCAGACTTGATTTCTTCAAGCTCTGTTTTCTTTCTCTTATTCTCTAAATTTTCTCCTATAAGTATAATTAGACATGTATTTTTAATTAGACATATGTTTGGTTAGACTCTCTAACTTCACTCTCACATTTTCTGTCTCTTTGGACACTATTACTAATAATTCTTCAGATGAATCATTCAGGTCAACATTTCTCTCCTTTATTGTGTCTAAACTAACATGTAAACCATTATCAATTTTTAGATTTCAACTATTGTATTTCTCACTTTTGGGATTTAAAAAAAATAATGTATTTTAATTGGAGGATAATTGCTTTACAATATTGTGATGGTTTTTACCAAACATTGACATGAATCAGCCACAGGTGTACATGTGTCCCCCATCCTGAACCCCCCTCCCACCTCCCTCCCCACCCCATCCTTCTGGGTTGTCCCAGAGCACTGGCTTTGAGTGCCCTGTTTCATGATTCGAATTTACACTGGTCGTCTATTTTACATATGGTAATATACATATTTCAATGCTATTCTCTCTTATCATCCCACCCTCACCTTCTCCCACAGAGTCCAAAAGTCTGTTCTTTACACCTGTGTCTGTTTTACTGCCTTGCATATAGGGTCATCATTAGAATCCCAGGGACGGGGGAGCCTGGTAGGCTGCAGTCCATAGGGTCACACAGAGTCGGACACGACTGAAGTGACTTAGCAGTAGCAGCAGCAAATTCCATATATATGTGTTAATATACTATACTGGTGTTTCTCTTTCTGACTTACTTCACTTTGTACAATGTAAAAAATTTGATCATATTTTGGTAGTCATTTGCTCCAAATTCATGTTTGTTTTTTTTTTAATTTTATTTTATTTTTAAACTTTACATAACTGTATTAGATTTGCCAAATATCAAAATGAATCCGCCACAGGTATACATGTGTTCCCCATCCTGAGCCCTCCTCCCTCCTCCCTCCCCATTCCATCCCTCTGGGTCGTCCCAGTGCACCAGCCCCAAGCATCCAGTATCGTGCATCGAACCTGGACTGGCAACTCATTTCATACATGATATTTTACATGTTTCAATGCCATTCTCCCAAATCTTCCCACCCTCTCCCTCTCCCACAGAGTCCATAAGACTGTTCTATACATCAGTGTCTCTTTTGCTGTCTCGTACACAGGGTTATTGTTACCATCTTTCTAAATTCCATATATATGCGTTAGTATACTGTATTGGTGTTTTTCTTTCTGGCTTACTTCACTCTGTATAATAGGCTCCAGTTTCATCCACCTCATTAGAACTGATTCAAATGTATTCTTTTTAATGGCTGAGTAATACTCCATTGTGTATATGTACCACAGCTTTCTTATCCATTCATCTGCTGATGGACATCTAGGTTGCTTCCATGTCCTGGCTATTATAAACAGTGCTGCGATGAACATTGGGGTACTCGTGTCTCTTTCCCTTCTGGTTTTCTCAGTGTGTAATTCATGTTTTTCCCCTTGCTTTTCAATGTATAACTAAGAAAGTTACATATCTGATAATTATAATAATTGAAGTCATTGCAGATCTAATTTTGCTCTTGGTTGTTTCTGCTGTCCCTCACTTACAGTGTCTTATTTTCCTTTGTATATTGAGCTTTTGTTAAGAAGTTGTGTTTTGTTGAACAAGCTATGTAAAAATTTTCACACTTACTCTGAGGATGCTTTCTGCCGCGGAAGATTTATGTTTCTTACAGGTGTGCAAGAACATCAGCGATCTGGTCTGCTTTAAATTATAGTTCCATGTTTGCAATTTCTAAAGACATAAAAAAATTCATCCCCAATCTTACATGAAGACAGATCATTTGTTATGCTGTTGATGTTGTTCTTTTCTTTCATGTTCCAAGCAGAAGCAAGACTCATTGTTTTGTAGATGACCTTAAATAGTTGCTTTACTTAGTTCATTCTTTTTCTGAGAGTTCCACCTTCATGTAGAATCTGTCCAAGTAACTTTAGAACATCATCTGTAGTCACCCCTTGCCGCTGGTACTCCGGCACCTTTGTATATCCTCAGGAGAGCGAGTTGCTTTATTGGATAGCTTTTCTCCTTAGTCTATGTTCCTTTCTCATTCATGACCTCTGATATCTCTTACTTTCTTTCAAGTACACCTAATCACTTAAAGAAATTGTTTAAAATGTTTTATTAAATATTTAATGTCTTTTTTAAAGAAGAGAAGGGTTGATAGCAACGACTCTTAGATATTATTCTGTCCTAGAAAGAGAAGTCTAATTTTTGGTTTTTCTGAAAGTAACGAAAGTACTGAAGCTGACATTTTTCCTTAGGTATTTTGACACAGGAAAGATTTTAAAGAGTTTAGTTCAGAAGGACCACTTTTGTTAGGTCTCAAAATTGTACAAATTAAGTAGCACAATAGAATGTAGTTTCTCAACTGAAAAGTCTGAAATTTCAGTAGTTACAATCCAAAGAAAGAATTGTCTACAGCTTGTGTGGAAGTTTGGAGCTGGGCTTAATGTAGATTGGCATAAGAAGGAAAGGTTTACTTTTGGAGATAAAAATAATAGACATTTCTCCAAAGAAGACATACAGATGGCTAACAAACACATGAAAAGATGCTCAACATCACTCATTATCAGAGAAATGCAAATCAAAACCACTATGAGGTACCATTTCACACCAGTCAGAATGGCTGCGATCCAAAAGTCTACAAGTAATAAATGCTGGAGAGGGTGTGGAGAAAAGGGAACCCTCTTCCACTGTTGGTGGGAATGCAAACTAGTACAGCCACTATGGAGAACAGTGTGGAGATTCCTTAAAAAACTGGAAATAGACCTGCCTTATGATCCAGCAATCCCACTGCTGGGCATACACACTGAGGAAACCAGAAGGGAAAGAGACACGAGTACCCCAATGTTCATCGCAGCACTGTTTATAATAGCCAGGACATGGAAGCAACCTAGATGTCCATCAGCAGATGAATGGATAAGAAAGCTGTGGTACATATACACAATGGAGTATTACTCAGCCATTAAAAAGAATACATTTGAATCAGTTCTAATGAGGTGGATGAAACTGGAGCCTATTATACAGAGTGAAGTAAGCCAGAAAGAAAAACACCAATACAGTATACTAACGCATATATATGGAATTTAGAAAGATGGTAACAATAACCCTGTGTACGAGACAGCAAAAGAGACACTGATGTATAGAACAGTCTTATGGACTCTGTGGGAGAGGGAGAGGGTGGGAAGATTTGGGAGAATGGCATTGAAACATGTAAAATATCATGTATGAAATGAGTTGCCAGTCCAGGTTCGATGCACGATACTGGATGCTTGGGGCTGGTGCACTGGGACGACCCAGAGGGATGGAATGGGGAGGGAGGAGGGAGGAGGGTTCAGGATGGGGAACACATGTATACCTGTGGCGGATTCATTTTGATATTTGGCAAAACTAATACAGTTATGTAAAGTTTAAAAATAAAAAAAAAAAAAAAAAAAACCAAACAAACAAACAAAAAAAAAAACAAACAAAAAAAAAAGAAAAAAAAAAAAAAAAAGAGATGGAGCTGATAGAGGTAGTTTTCTTGGTCATATGTAACTTGGACAGTGAGAGAAGCATGGCTGGAAGGGCAAGAATGGACTTCGTGCTGGGTCACCTAGACTTGGGCTTGACTGATGCTGATATCACGATGAAAATTTTATTTTATTCATTAAAAAAGAATTCCTATGAGAGAAAAGTCAGAGGTCAGCAAACTTTTTTTGAAAGGGTGAGATAGTAATTTTTTTTTAGTTTTGTAGGCTACACAATCTCTGTTGCAGTTATTCAGCTGTGCCAATGTAACATGAACGCATCCATGGATGATATAGAAATGGGTGGGCATGACTGTTTAGTGCAACTTAATTCGCCAAAACAGGAGGCTCAGTGATTTGGGTACACGGGTGGTGGTTTGCTCACCTCTCAAGTAAGTCCATTCGGGTTAACCTTTTTGAGAGATATTCCTGATTTTTTTTTTTTTTGTACATTGTTTATATTTAGTTTTTCCTTCCAGACTAGGAGTTCTTTGGGACTACAGCTGCTTATGGCCAGGCAATAATAATTAAATCTTAATTATGAAAGTAATAGAAACTAAAATGAAACTTTATGTTATACCCTTTTTATTCATTTTGTAGTATGTTTGTATCGCCATATTAAAAAAAATAAATAAATAAAATGTAATCCAGTTAAAAAAATTAATTCCTGTGAAAAAATCCTTTCAGGTTTTTTGTTTGTTTGTTTGTTTTTTTAGGAAAAAAAAATGTCTGCAGCAGACATTTGACATGATTCAACTGCATAGAGTGAATAAGTTAGTCAAGGACTGAAGTGAAGTAAAATTCGTTCAGTCATGTCTGACTCTTGGCAACCCCATGGACTCCATGGAATTCTCCAGGCCAGAATACTGGCATGGGTAGCCTTTCCCTTCCCCAGGGGATCTTCCCATCCCAGGGATCAAATCCAGGTCTCCCACATTTCAGGTGATTCTTTACCAGCTGAGCCACAAGGAAAGCCCTAGTCAAGGATTTCTCCGGACAAAAAAGTTCTCTGTAGGAGTTAGAAGCAGGCTTTGAAGCACTACATTACCCAAATAAGGATATGATTTGACAATAAAGTATAATTATCCTCACAAAGAAAAGAATGTTTTCATATTTGCTATACTTCATTTGAATGACTTATGAGCTTACCTGTTTAATTAAGAGCACTTGATGAGAATTTTTTTACCAAAGAAGTTGCAACATGTGCTAATAATTCTTTTCGTAGAGAGCCTTACAATTATATCATGTACTCATGCAGTATGAAGCCAATAGTAAATGTAGAATCACTTTTTAAAGTTTCAGGCCTTTAGTTTTCTTCAGGACACGATTAAGTGATAAATTATTCATTGCAAATGGATATTTGGGGAGCCAAGCGCTAATTAGGAAACTTTTTGTAGATTGCTCCTCAATTAGTTGATTAGCATTAATGGAAGTATATTTGAATGATGCAAATTTAATGGTTTGATTTCACTAATGTGGTTAAAATAATAAAATGCATCAATTTAAAGAACCAAAAGAATTTTGTTTCCAAGAGCAGACGTTATTTCAGTAGTGGAGGGGGCATTCAGGATTTGAACCCATTTGCTTGTTTGATTGATAAACTCATTGTGATACGACAAGTAGAATGCTAGGCCTCACTCTAGAGGCTTACACTCCTAGATCTTGTTTCTGTCTCCTCCCTGGAAACCAAGGTTAAGGCATGTGAGATGCTATATTTTTAGACTGTAAGTTCTGATTAGCTTTTGTAGCTTATGGAAGTATGAGAGGCAGAATTTCAAAGATGTCTCTAAGATTCCATCCCCTGGTTACATAATCAAACACTAGTCTAGGTACTGCTAATATAGGAGTTGGCAGAGAAATTAAACTTACTAATCAACTGACCTGAAAGTAAAGAGAGTATCTTTTTAAAAATTTTTTTACACACTTATAAAACTTTTTATTATGAAATATGCAAACATATATAAAGAGAAAGGTATCATAAACCCCCAAGTGTCCATCACACATATTTAACAGTTACCAGTATCCAGCTTCTCTGTCCAGGATTCTCCAGCCAAGAATACTGGAATGGGTTGCCATTTCCTCTTCTAGGGAATCTTCCCCACTGAGGGATCGAACCTGCACCTCCTGTGTCTCCTTGCCTTGGCAGGTGGATTCTTTACCACTGAATCATGTGGAAAGCCCTCACCTCTTTCTACTTCTATTTTAATCATCACAATTTTTCTGTGATTTGTTTTTTTGAGGTGAAATACATACACTATCAGGTATAAATCTAAGGTCTACAATTTGACAAATTAATACACTTGTAGTCCACAGCCCTCATACAATCTCAGAACATTTCTGTCTCCCCAGAATGTCTTGAGAGGGGAGGGACAAATTGAGAGAGTTGTACTGACGTATATACACTACCCCGTGTAAAGCAGAGAGCTAGTGGGGATCTGCTGTACAGCACAGGGGGCTCAGCTTGGTGCTCCGTGATGACCCAGAGGGGTGGGGTGGGAGGGCAGGAGGGAGGCTGGTGAAGGAGCAGGCCTATAACATGGCTGATTCATGGTGTTGTACCGCAGAAACTAATACAACACTGGAAAGCAATTATATTCCAGTAGAAAAAGATGGAGAGCATCTTGAATTATCTGGATGGGCTCAGTGTAATCCCATGAATCCTTCGAAGAAGCTGGCAGAAGAATCAGTCGGGGAGATGAGGCCAAAAAGAAAGGCAGAGGCAAGGTGCGTACAAGAGGCAGTCACAGGAGATTCTAGGCAGGAGAAGGACACTACTTGCCACCGTTTGCTGTGATGACGGAGGCAGGGAGCCATGCACTAGAGAATGACTGGGCCTTTGAGAAGCTGAGAGTGACACACATCACACAGTATTGAGAAAATGGGAATCTTAGTGCGGCAACAAATGGAACTGAGCTCTGCCAACAATCTTAATTGATCCTCGGAGACGCCAGGAGGGAACACAGCCCTGCTGACACCTTGATTTCCATTTTTTGAAACCTGTAGCAGAGAACTGGCTTAGCCATGCTGTGCCTAGATTTGTGACCTACAGAAGTGTGAGATAATGTTTTGTTGCTTTAAACTGCTTGCATAATTTATTATGGTGGCATTAGAAAACCAGTATGAAAAGCCATTTATGAAGTATTCAAGGCAGAGACAACAGTACTGGAAGGGGCAATGGCATCGGTGTCCCATGGCAGCCATGTCTGAGAATGGTGACCCATCTGTTTCATTTCTGAGCTTTAATGTTGCATGTTTCTCTGCGATATAATCTCTTCTGGCTCCTAACTTTTTTTTTTACTGTCAGTTTTGCCACAAATTCATTCCAGTAAATTTCTATTTTCTGCTTAAGTTAGACTCAGTTGTTTTCTGTTGCTTGCAATCAAGAAATTCAAACTTTATAGACATTGGGAATAGAGAGTTACTTATAAGCAATGGAATCCATGGTTAGTATACGTATTTAGAATGGATTGTGTTACCTATTTGGAGTTAGTATAGTCTTCTAGGTTGGAAATATGGAAACACATGATATGTAATAGAATACCACAAGTGATGGCCTGTGGTCATCTAGAATATGCACTTCCAGGCAGTTTTTGAATGTCCTTTCTGTCACTGCCATGAATGAAAGACAAGAGGAAGCCAAGGTGGCTGAAAGGTGATGACAAGCTAAAATCACCTGAAAAATTTTGTTAAAGACATCAGTTAAATTCCAGTGACTTTCTTGATCCAAAGAGTGGAAGCTGCCAAAATTTAAAGTTTAAGCCAAATTACAAAACCTACTAAATTCAAAGCTTCACTAAATATTGTATGTCAAAGTTAGGAAAATGATTGAAAAGGATTAGAACTGTAAGAATTAAATTGAGGATTTATGGGAAGACTCAGATAGTTTAAACCCCTCATTTCTTGTTTGAGCTTATGCTAACATTGAGGTAAAGTAGCATAACCTAAATTCAGTGTTTAATTGGCAGACGCTGAATGACAATATCAGTTAAATTCAAACTTCTCTAGATCTTAGATCAATAGGACAGTGATCAGGAAAAAAAATACAATTTACATGAAAATATATGTGGAAAATTCAGGGGTCTTCCAATTCCCTTAGAAGCCCTTCTTCCTTATTGATGAGATTTTCACTGTTGCATGAAGGCATTTTGAGTAGCTCTCTCTCTTAAGAATTTTACCTTAAAAGTAGAACATTCTTCTTAGCCATCTGTTGTGAGCATTTATAAACTCTTCTTACCTCTCCAAATGTAACAAGCATTATATCCCAGAATACTTCTGGAAGAAATGACAATAGCGAACCTTCCTGAGAATGCTTTTATGTTAAAAAATCTATATGACTTTAACAATTCCTGTTGACCAAAATCTAGAAAATATGTGTAGGAATGTATCTGAGCTTATTCTTAAAATGAAGGAAGATTATTCTTTTTGATTTGATCAAATTAATTGATATGATTTCAGGATGCTGGTTGGATTTCCTTAGATTTAATTATTTGCTTGGATGAATGCCTAAAATCTGAAACCTGGAGCTCAAAAGTAACCTGTACTTAAAATAAAGAAGATAGATGAAATACCAAAATAATTCCTTGGCATAATACCTAGGAGAAGTTCCATAACTTTGGGCTTGGAAGATTGGGTTGCATTTATCTTGTGTTACTACAAATCATTTCCTAACTATTTCCCCTGAGAAAGATCAAAAGATACTCTCCTTAACAAGACTTTGAGAATCATTGTGTTGTGAGAGCATCAACATCTATGAAATGTGCTTATTTGTAATTTGCTTAAGATGCTTATGAGAGTGACTGTACTCGAAAAAGTTTTCTAACTTCAGTAGGTAGGAGGCTTGCAAAGGAGCAGAGGCCAAGTAGTTTCATTTAATCTTCACAATAAAAAGGCTATCATGGTAAACAGACCCTCAAGAGTCTTTGACACTGGCTAATCATTTGGAGATTCTTTACAATAAAGCAGATTCAAAGTTTCTAGAAGATTCCTAAAGAATATACACAATACTTTGTGAATATTGAGGAAGGGTGGAACTTCATGTATGATGAATTCTGGTGAACTTGAGAGATTATATAGAAATTTATTATTCTAAACCCAGTCCCAATTCCTGAATCAGTTCCTAGACTTAGGTCTCCTTGACTGACAGAGAGGTGGATAGCATTGTGATTGGATCTTGCAATAATATCAAAGTAGATATCGTGAGCTTTTCTCCAAGTCTTTCTCAAAAGAAAATGGAGTCATTTGCCACTGGGAAAATGATAGTATATAGGCCTTTTGCAGATAATATTGGATAATAAATATTTGGCTCAGTGGACCTCCAAATCATTCTATTTTTGGAATACAACACACACACCCCCCAATACTAGCAAAATCTCCACTAGTTTTGATTAGCCATAAAGTAGTTTCCTCTGGACTTTCTTGTTCTTAATGAAATATGGTAAATTAAAAAATGAAAAGCAATAACCCATCCCTAGAAAATCTCTTTCTCTGAAGTATGACTAGTGATGCTATCAAAGACGAGAAATACAGGAGTGGTGATCCTACTATAACTCCACCTGTGTTTCCAATAGTGGAAGTACAGAAGATGAAGCACAATAAGCCTGAATTACCTTAAGTGAAATAGAGTTGATTCTGAGGGTAGCTGCTGTTCCAGACGTGATTTCTGTGCTGGAGAAACTCAGTACATTCATTGGTACTTGGAATGCATTTGTGGATTTGGGAATGGTTTTCCTCTATCTCCCAACAGAAAGTATCAATAGAAGTTTGCCTAAACAAGCAAGGATGGTAATATACTCTAAACATCTGGTCTTACGTTTTCAAGTATGTTCCTGTTAGTTTCCAATGAGACTTTGAAAGTCTCATCATTCCCAGGCACATTTTGATGGTCTACTTCTGACACATAGATAATCCATAGTGATAGCATCTGGAGAGAAAGAATTAGAGGCAATCTTAAATACTTTGGCAAGGTTTATGCAGGGCATAAGTTTGAAGATGTTGTTTAGTCACTAAGTCGTGTCCAACTATTTGCAACTTGATGGACTGTAGCCTCTGTCCATGGGATTTCCCAGAATGAGTTGCCATTTCCTTCTCCAGGGGATCTTCCTGACCCAGTGATCAAACTCACATCTCCTGCATTGGCAGGTGGATTCTTTACCACTGAGTTTGGATTTTTTACCAAACCAGAAAAGCCCCAAATTTGAAGATAAATTTCACAGAAATACACAGTTTTACCTACACTGGATTTTCTAGTGACTCACTGATCTGGCCAGTAGTTTGACGATGTAGTCAGGGGATTAGAAGGTCAGGTTTGGACATGTGGAGCAAGCACATTTAGGGAGGAGGTGTGTATCTTTCAGAAAAATTACATATTGTAGGGTTATTTTGGAATGCTTACAAAAGGTCACACCCGCTGCAGAGGAGCTTCTTACTAATCAGTAGTGATTTTTTTTGAAGTATCCTTCTTTGCTCTGCTGTGTATTTCAAGTGGCCATGGAGCAAGGTTCCATGATGGCTCATCGTGGATTAAAAAATTCAGACCTCCCCTTTATCAAGACCATTCAGGCTGTGCCCACTGATGGATGTCCACATTACCATGCACCAGAAGTGACATGAAAATGTAGATATATATTATATCTAAGAGAACCATCCAGGAATCCAGAACAGGATAATAACATAGGAATACTTCCAAAATAGGATCCATCAGTTTCCTTCTCTGGAACAGATATTTAATATGGATTTGTGTCTTTGCCCATTAAGCATCTTCAAGAAATATACAGTAAGGATTCTTACTGCTCTAACATTGTTGCAGATTTCCACATATTATTTCTTCCCCTGGGGAAAACACTTGAGAGGGAAAAAAAAAAGGATTGCTATGTTCTGAGTCATTAGACTTACTATATATTTGCCATAACCCAGAAGTTTCATTCACTATAGAATCCTTGAATAACCTACTGTGAAATCTTGGTTACTTAAAAAATTTTTGCTTTTCATTCTCATAAATTTGAGGTCTAGAGGTTTAGAGATATTAGTCCATAATGAGCATGTTTCACCAGGTGTAGAAGCTCTCTCACAGCCTGGTCATTTTCGGCTTCATATGACTCTAGAAAAGAAATGAAATGATACACATTTTAGTATGGCTGGTGTGACTGATCTTGATTGTGAAGAAAAAATAAGGCTATTACTTTACAGTGAAGAAGGAGGGTTATGGACGGAACACATGTGATCTCTCAGGGCACCCTCTTATCTTATTTATCATGGTATGGTTCCATGAAAGAAAAAAATCATAAACTAGGAAGACTGCCAAAGGCTTGGATGCAACAAGAGCGGAGGCTTTGGTAACTTGCTAGGCTAAAAAACAGCTTGGTCAGCTGCAGTGCTGGTTGAAGGCAGAGAACGCAGAGCAGGTGATGCAGGAGAGAAGACATAAACAGAGGCTTTGCTTTCACACGGTTGAAGAAGTGAGGGTCATGATACCTACATTTCTGGTTTTGCCATGTGATGAATATATTTACATACCTTAATCTCGAATTTATGTTTATTTTCCTTCATTATTGTATATGGTGTACACTACTTAAGATTTGATTCAGGAAAGCCAAATTTCAACATGGGATGGTGCCTGGATAGCAGGAATGGGTATCACTGGATTTTGAGCTGGATTGAAATAATTAACAAGACATCACTTCACCTCCCTTTGGGGACAGAGTGGGTATGCTTATTGTTGCAAGGTTGTGTGATGTTCCAAGTTTCCATTTCTTTATTCCTTTCTGGATATCTAAGCACAGGAAGAAGTATTTACACAAATGACAGAGATGATAGCACTTTTTTGTTCTCCTGGCTACTCAGTATCTCTATGCCCCTCATAGCTTGGACAGTTTCCCCACTGCATTGGTTTGGTGGAACCCCACTTCAGGAGAAAAAAAAAAAAGGAATTTGCAATTCTGTTTTCTCTTTGCATAGTAGCTGGAGTGAGGTTTTGGTCTTAGGCTTACATAACCAGGAATTTATGTTAAAAGAGTAGTGGAAAGATACAGGGACATAGTAGAAATAATTTATTTTGGCCTCAGAAGTGTGGAAATCAGAGGTGGGGATTTTGCAGTTCCAGAAATGAGCTGCCAGAGACGGTAGGGGCAGTGGGGCCAGAGGAGATTCTAACCTAGAGCCTTCATCCTGGGCCAGATCTTGGTCTATGTATTCTACTTTCCAGCGTCTTCCAAAAAAGACTCCGACCTCAAGACTCTGAGCACTCTCACAGCCTCGGTGGTCGGATTAACAGGATTGGTTTCTGTGGCCTCCAGCTTCAATTAGTTTTAAAGCAAAATTATTTGTGTTTTTGTTAATATTTGTATAGTTTCCTATGTGTGTATGGTGTGAGTATGTATAGTTATATATCCATGTACAGTTATGTGTATATATATATATAGTTTTATATATGTATACATAGCTATGTATAACAAAGTGTCTAGTTCTTGTTGAGTCATTATAATATTTTTTAAATTTTTTTCCATTCTTTAATTTGACATCCAATATTAGTATTCATGAGAAGATAAAGTTTCGATCATATTTTTCCTGTAACAGTATTCTTCTCCTGAATGGGAAGCTACCATTTATTTTTAAATAAGTATAAAATTCATTTTAATTTTACCTTTCACAGTCCAATTCCTGATATTGATCACAAAGCACATTTCTGCGTGTGACTCTGTGTTAAGTGTGATGTAGACTGAATAAATGGACACGTGGACCTTCTCTCTAAGTCAGCTTGCTGCCCAAGAGAATCAGTGTGATTATAAATAAACATGAACATTCATAGTGTAGAACAGAGATGGGGGAAATTAATATTTTTATCTGTTTATTTGATATGGTGTACAATGGTTGAGTGTCAGGGGAAGATTTGGGAGAGAAATAATATTTTTATATGAGAAAGGAGCATGAAAAATTTGAGAGCTCCTTTTTTTCCAAGAGTCAGTGTAATTATTCAACTTGATGGTAAACTTTAAAGATCCAAAATGAGTTCTTCCTCTATTCATTAAGATAGCATCATGGATGTTTGGCATAGACAGCATATGTCTGTGCAGGACAATGCACTATGTCTGACTACTAATAAGTTCCTTATGAAGTTGAGTCTTCTTTCTTTATGATATTTGAGCTCCTGGCATACTAATTTTATCTGACACAATACAGTCAGATCCTCCGGATGTGTCTTCATATCGATCAGTTTCATATAAATAGTTGGTCTTTGTTCCTTTTAAGACAGAAGCTTATAAGTAGCTGTTGGATGAGTAATGACAAAAAATATGCATTTATTTTTACAGAGCTTAATAGATGCAGTTTGAGTTCTGAATAATTAAAGTTTGATCTTATAAAATGTTTACAATTTGAAGTATTTTACCCATGATTAAGACTCAGAAGGAAGTTGAAATAATATCATTCAAGCTTCATGTAAAATTTGACAATGATCAAAAATAGTTAACGTTATGCTTGTTGAATCCCAATTAGCCAGTTATTTGATGTTTACAAAAATGTGGCAAGGACTATCCATTACCTATGGACATCAATTTCTTCCACACTTGCCCTTCTTCCAAGGAGCCGTTTGCTTCAAGAGAAACTGTGAAAAAGTGAAAGTGTTATTCCCTCAGTTGTGTCCAACTCTTTGGAACCCCAAGGACTATAACCCTCCAGGCTTCTCTGTCCATGGGATTTCCCAGGCAAGGAGATTAGAATGGGTAGCCATTCCCTTCTCCAGGGGATTTTCCCAACCCAAAGATCAAACCTGGGTCTCCTGCATTGCGGGCAGATTCTTTACCACTGAGCCACCAGGGAAGCCCTCAAGAGAGAATGTACCCCTATCCAAAGTAAGAAAGTAAATGCTGATTGACAGAGATAGATTCAGAGATTATTTAACTCAGTAAAGTAAGTCAGACAAAGGCAAATACTATACCATATATGTGGAATCTAAAACGATGAGACAAATTCACAGACATAAAAAACAAATTTGTGTGGTTACCAATGGGAAGAATGGGGAGGATAAATTAAGAGGCTGGGATAAACAGATGCACACTATTATGCATAAAATAGATAAGCAGCAAGGATTTAGTGTATAGCACAGGGGACTGTATTCAGTATCTTGGGATAACCTATAATTGTAAATAATCTGAAGAAATATACTTTGCTGTACACCTGAAACTAACATTGTAAGTCGACTATGTTTCAATAATAAAAATAATTTTGAAAAACAAAACGCTGATTGGTTTGAGTTAGGCCTAGTGATTATATTATTGTGTTGCCAGTAATTGGTTCAGAAGTGAGCCCATAGCACAGCTCTGGCCAGTGAGACTTGAGATATCCTGAGGAAGTTTCTCTTGCTGTTAAAATGGGAAGAAGCACTAACAAATTTGAGAAGCTTTTGTGGGAGTATATGATGCTTCAAACTTCTGCAGTCATACTGCAACCAAAAAAAAAAGAAAGAAGTCATGAGGATAGGGGCCAATATGTTAAGATTTGCAGAGCAGGAAGACAAAAAGAAATGGACTCATGGATTATATCATTAAACATGTGAATTATCCTCACACTGCCCTATCCTTGGACTGATTATTATGTGACATATGAAAGTTATTATTACATAAACCATCTTTTGTTAGGCTTTCTGTACTTGTAGGTAAAATGTTCTAGCTAATTTAATAAATGTCTTTATTACCAAAAAAAAAAAAAACCAAACACTGAAATTGCTCTTCAAGTGTGTGTAAATTAGAGTGACTCAGTTTTAGGGGTAACATTAGTTTGATTTTCTGAGGAAAACAAATCCTCTAGAAACTTGGGCACTTTATCATTGCTGTGCTGTTATATCATTGCCAAGAATCCCTGAGAATGTGCTGTAGTGGAAAAAGGGAATTCATTGTGGTCTAGTCTGCTATTGACTGAGATGGCTTGGATATTGTTATCATCATCAATACAAGCTGAAGTAGGGAACTCAAACAGGGGTGGTATCAACCTAGAGGGGTGGTCTGGGGAGGGAAATGGAAGGGAGGTTCAAGAGGGAGGGGACATACATATATACCTATGGGTGATTCACGTTGATGTTTGACAGAAAGCAACAAAATTCTGCAAAGGTTTTATCCTTCAATTAAAAATTAAATAAATTTTTAAAAAGAAAAAATAATAAGCTGAAGTAACAAATCACTGGTACTTTCTGGACCTCAGCTTTCTTACCAGTGAGATGAAGTGATTCAGTCCAGTTCAGTTCAGTTGCTCAATTCTGTCTGACTCTTTGTGACCCCATGGTCTACAGCATGTCAGACTTCCCTGCCCATCACCAACTCCCAGAGCTTGCTCAAACTCATGTCCATCAAGTCGGTGATGCCATCCAATCATCTCATCCTCTGTTGTCCTCTTCTCCTCCTGTCTTCAAGCCTTCCCAGCATCAGAGTCTTTTCCAATGAGTCCATTCTTCACATCAGGTGGCCAAAGCATTGGAATTTCAGCTTCAGCATCAGTCCTTCCAATGAATATTCAGGACTGATTTCCTTTAGGATGGACGTGTTCAGCAAATTGAAGTGAAGATGAAGAAGAAGATGAAGTGATTATATGTTGCTGCTGCTGCTGCTAAGTCGCTTCAGTCGTGTCGGATTCTATGCAACCCCATAGACAGCAGCCCACCAGGCTCTCCCATCCCTGGGATTCTCCAGGCAAGAACACTGGAGTGGGTTGCCATTTCCTTCTCTAGTTTATCAAAAATCCATTCCAACTCTAAATTTATTTCAAAATCACAATAATTTGATTGTTTTGTGTAAGAAATAATTTTCTAAAGTTCCTAGAATCCTAGGAGAATTTATTAGGAGATGAAAAGCTATGTACTTTGACACAAACTCTGACACAGGCACTGGGGATAATGCTGCACAACAAAAAGTGATCCATGCCCTTGCTGATCAAAGGAAGAGAATCATTCACAAAACTGCAAATCTAAACTCACATAAATTCAATGAGATCCAGAGGTTCTGAGAGTACATGCACAGGGAGTTTAACTGAAGCTGGGGTTTTAGGAATATGTAGAACTGAACCTGTCTGAGACGGCCGGAGGTTTAGAGAGAGTAAATATTCAAATCACTGTAAATATTCAAATCATTGTAAATATACAGTGGAGTATGTTAGTCACTCTGTCGTGTGGGACTCTTTGTGACCCCATGGACGGCAGCCTGTCAAGCTCCTCTGTCCATGGAATTTTCCAGGCAAGAATACTGGAGTGGATAGCCGTTCCCTTCTTCAGGGGATCTTCCTGACCCAGGGATCCATCCCAGGTCTCCTGAATCGCAGGCAGATTCTTTACCATCCGAGTCCCCAGGGAAGCCCATACAGTGTATGGGCATGTATACAGAGTCATGTCTGACTCTGTGCAACTCCATGGACTGTAGCCCACCAGGCTCCTCTGTCCATGGGATTCTCCAAGCAAGAATACTGGCGTGGGTTGCCATTTCCTTCTCCATACAGTATAAAATGAAAGTTAAATACATTTGAGAATCAGAAAAGATCCAGTAGTTTTGGGACAGTGGGGAGAGATAGGTAAGGTGAGGGTGAATAGAAAGGCAGAGACTGGTCTTAGAACACCATTAAAAATTGTCTGTTTCCTTAGGGATATGGTCGTTGTGTTTTGGGATAGAAGGGTAAATGTTGAAGGGCTCCCCACTTTTGTCTCTCCAGACATATGTGCTCTTCTGATTACTTCTGAACATGGCTAAACCAGTCTTTGAACATACTACCTTTGTGATAGCCGCATCAAGGCCTTTGCTTCTAGGGCTAGGTGACCGTGCAAATGAGCCCGAACAGTTCTGTAGAAGAAATCAAAGTGGAACAAAGAGGAATAGTTTAGGAATGGTCTGGCATCCGGATAAATATTTTCTAAGCAACTGAGTGTCCATCCTTTGTTTGTGGTGTGGTAGTGAATATGCAACAAGATGAAATAAGTGAAGTTGATCCATTATATTGATGTATGGGTTTTGACATATAGATTCTTCAGTGGCTCAGACGATAAAGTCTGCCTGCAATGCGGGAGACCGGGGTTCAATCCCTGGGTCAGGAAGATACGTTGGAGAAAGAAATGGCAACCCACTCCAGTATTCTTGCCTGGAAAATCCCATGGAAGGAGGAGGCTGGCAGGCTACAGTCCATGGGGTTGCAAAAAGTTGGACATGACTGAGTCACTTCACATGGGTTTTTAACACACGAAAAAGCAATTAATTAAATAAATAGTTACTTATTATATTAAGCAGTTATTGCCTGGCCTAGGAATTGTGATCAGTACAAGCAATAAGAAAACTCAAACACTTTCTTGCACTCTCCGTGTTGACATTTTTATCCCAGATTAGCTCTCTTTGAATTTGAATATAGTTCCTATCTACTTAAAAAAATGAGTTGACTTATAGATAACTAATAAGGACCTATTGTATGGTACAGGAAACTCTGCTCAGTATTCTGTAACGACCTATACAGGAAGAGAATCTAAAAATGAGTGGATATATGTAAACATATAACTGATACACTTTACTGCATGCCTGAAACTAGCACAACATTGCAAATCAATAAATCCAATGAATATTTTTTTAGAAATGAGTTAACTAATATTTGAATAAAACATAATTTCCCACATCATATTGAATTCAGATAACAAGTAAGATTCCAAGATTTTTTCCACACTTAAGAGATCTCTTTTAGAAATATTTTTTCTTTATTTCAGAAACTATTTTTGGAATTTTATTATTTTTTTTCTTGAGATTTCCCTTAAGGCTTCTGAGAATTGGTTACTGAGCACTTCTCATTTTTCCCTTCAGTTTTAAATTAATTTTTGTTAATTCTTTTAGCTTGGGGATTTTGTTGTCAATAGTCTCTACCTCAATAAAGGTAGAATTAGATGATGGATCATTCTTAATATAAATCACGCATGACTTGAGGCCTGGAATTCTCTTGTTCTCATTTTACAGTGAATAACTGAATGTGGCATGTATCCCTACATCTCACAGGGATAATATTTATCACTGATTATTCTGTGGCATGTACTGTGATATTTGTATATTTTACACCAGGGCTTCAATATTTTTCAAGAAAAAAAATGGAACACAGGTCCAAGAGACTACTAAGTTAAGTGAAAAATGGCAGGAAAGAGCCAGGAATCTGAGCTGCTTGTGGACAGTATTGTTAGGGGAAGCACACTGATTGAAACCGCCCACCCTGGCCAGGCACCAGAGTAACAATACGCATGAGTTGTTTTATGACAGGAGGTCCTGGTAAGGAACATGGAACTAATAAGCCTCCACCAACCAGAAGAGTTCGGGAAAGGTCAAAAGGAGACACCACATGTCCTACCACCTCCCAGAATCCTTCTCTCTGACATCCATCTTGGCCGAGTGATACCATCTTGGCACCACCAGGAATGACTCTGAGTCAGAATGATTGGCTAAAGACAACCCGGAAACTAATCTCATCACCATAAAACCTGAGACTGTGAGCCACGTGGCAGAGCTGTTCTCCTGGTTTCCTTTACCCTCCTCTCCACCCAGGTGCCCTTTCCCAATAAAATCTCTTGCTTTGTCAGCACATGAGTCTCCTCGGATGATTCATTTCTGAGTGTTAGACAAGAGTCCACTTTTGGGCCCTGGAAGGGGTCCCTCTTCCTGCAACAGTATTACAAGGAAAGACAGAATCTTGGCATTCTATGCTACCCAGGCAACCAGGACTTGAGAGACCAAAATGCCAGAGAGAATTAAGTGTGTTTAGGTGAGCTTGATATTCTGCTCCACATTTCCTATGAAGGAATTTGCTGATTCATAGCTAAATGGAACACAAAGTAGCATTTAAAAGTCTAGGAAGTCAAGCAGAAATTATGGAAGTCTCATGAAGTTGAGAAACAAAATTGGAAGCCAGGAACCTCAAGAAAAGGGCATCACAGTAAACAGTCCAGAGTTCCAGTTACAATTATCGGAAGGCTATGATTTAGGAGTAAGTTATCGTCCCATAAAGCAGCCACAAGCTATAATGTGGTTATGAAGCATGTAAAATACACCCAGTCCAGACTGAAATATACTGTAAGTGTAAAATACAAAGCAGGTATTAAAGTCTTACTACAAAAAGAAGAATGTTAATTATCCCACTAACAAACTTACACTGATAATATGCTAAAGCAATAATAGTTCAGATTTATTTTGATTAAAGTAAGAATTCATGATACTTTCTCCTTTTCCTTCCTACTTTTTAAATGAACCATTTGAAATGGTATGTTTGTCTCATATTTCTTTTGAATTGCATTGCATAAAGGTGAGTCAGAAAAAGGCTTGACCTCACAACGACTTTAAAGTGAGGTTTGAATTTGATCACTTCTAGGTTAGATTTAGGGCTTCCCAGCGGCTTAGTGTTAAAGACCCTGCTGACCAATGCAGAAGATGCAAAAGACCCAGGTTTGATCCCTGGGTTGGGAAGATCCCCTGGAGTAGGAAAATGGGAAGATCCCATGGAATAGGAAATGGTATCCTCTCCAGTATTCTTGCCTTGAAAATTCCATGGACAGAAGAGCCTGGAGGGCTACAGTCCATGGAGTTGCAGAGTCAGATACAACTGAGCGCATAGGTAGGCTATATTTAAGATGATCTTCACTCTCACTGTCTACCAGAAACCAAAAGAAAATACTTTCTGGAGGGACATGACTGCAGTGAAAACCTTAGACAACTTTGTAATATCTCAGTTCAGTTCATTTCCTCAGTCGTGTCCAAATATTTGCAACTCCATGGGCTGCAACACACCAGGCTTCCCTGTCCATCACCAACTCCCATAGATTGCTAAAACTCATGTCCACCAAGTCAGTGATGCCATCCAACCATCTCATCCTCTGTTGTCCTCTTCTCCTCCTGCCTTCAATCTTTCCCAGCATCAGGGTCTGTTCCAATGAATCAGTTCTTTGCATCAGGTGGCCAATGTATTGAAGCTTCAGCTTCAGTATCAGTTCAGTTAAGTTCAGTCTCTCAGTCATGTACAACTCTTTGCGACCCCATGGACTGCAGCACACTAAACTTGCCTGTCCATCGCCAAATCCCAGAGTTTACCCAAACTCATGTCCATTGAGTTGGTGATGCCATCCAACCACCTCATCCTCTGTTGTTCCTTTCTCCTTCCATCTTCAATCTTTCCCAGTATCAGGGTCTTTTCAAATGAGTCAGCTCTTCGCAACAGGTGGCCAAAGTATTGGAGTTTCAGCTTCAACATCAGTCCTTCCAGTAAACACTCAGGACTGATCTTCTTTAGGATGGACTGGTTGGATCTCCTTGCAGTCCAAGGGACTTCATGAGTCTTCTCCAACACCACAGTTCAAAAGCATCAATTGTTCAGCCCTAAGCTTTCTTTATAGTCCAACTCTCACATCCATACATGACCACTGGAAAAACCATAGCCTTGACTAGATAGACCTTTGTTGACAAAGTTTTGTCTCTTTTTTAATATGCTGTCTAGGTTGGTCCTAGCTTTTCTTCCAAGAAGCAATTTAATTTCATGGTTGCAGGCACCATCTGCAGTGATTTTGGAGCCCCTCAAAATAAAATCTCTCACTGTTTCCCCTGTTTCCCCATCTATTTGCCATGAAATGATGGGACTAGATGCCATGATCTTAGTTTTTTGAATGTTGAGTTGTAAGCCAGCTTTTTCACTCTCCTCTTTCACCTTCATCAAGAGGGTCTTTAATTCCTCTTCACTTTCTGCCATTAGAGTGGTATCATCTGCATATCTGAGGTTATTGATATTTCCCCTTGCACCTTGATTCCAGCTTGTAATATCTATTTTAAATTAAATATATTTAATCATTTAATCAACAATTTTCAAGCACTTTAAAAGGTAGGATTAAATGATTATAAAGCAGCAGAAAAAAAACACACGATAGAAATATATCCCACCCCAAACTCCAGAAACTGACATTATTAGACATAAACTTTAAAATAAATATAATAATAAATAAATAAATAAAATAAATGTGATTAATATATTTAAAAAATAGATCCCAAGTTGATTTCCTCAAATAATCTACAGTGAAAAAGTCAAAAGGAAAGCAGAGCATTGAATAATAAAATAAGCAAAATTAAGATGAATACATGGGTATGACAGCAGATCGGATGCGGAAAGATAAGACAAGTTAACTAAAAGAAAATTCACTAGAAGAGATTAGTCCTAAAGCACAGAGACAAAAAAATGAGAAATACATAGAATAACAAAATTATATTTGCAATGCAATGAAAAATTAGAATATGCATGCAATTTGAGTATCTTCAAAGAAGGAGAGAGAATGACCCAGAAGACAGGTTTGAAGTTGTACTGGATAATAATTTTCTAAAACTAATGAAAAGCATAAAGCCCCAGATTTTAAGATCCTTTATAAGCATGCTGCTGCTGCTGCTAAGTCGCTTCAGTTGTGTCCGACTCTGTGCGACCCCATAGAATGCAGCCCACCAGGCTCCCCCGTCCCTGGGATTCTCCAGGCAAGAACACTGGAGTGGGTTGCCATTGCCTTCTCCATGGATCAAGATAAACGCAGACACATACACACACACACAACTGCATGAAAGCACATCAGAGGTAAAATACTAAAAATATCAAAACACAGAAAAATCTCAAAAGCAGCTAAAGAGCAATAATATATTACTCAAAATATCCAAAGAAAATGTGACAGTTGAATTCACAACAGAGTTGATAATATGAGAAGAAAACTGAATGATATATTTAAAGTGTTCAAAGTAACTACTAACTTAGAATTCTATCCACCAGAAATAGTTTTCAAAAATTAAGGTTACAAATACCTTGACACATACACACCCCACAGAGTTTATTTCCAGAAGCACACAGTAAAAGAACTATAAAGAAAGTTCATTAAATTAAAAAAAAAAAAAAGCAGATTAAGAGAAAGAAATAGAGGAAGGGATGAAGAGCAACAGAAATAGGTATTAATGATAAAAAATATGTACATATATCTAAATAAACTTTAAATATACAAAATAATGCATTATTTGAAGTATATAATAATCTTGAACTCTCAAAGATGTGATCAAGTTTAATTTCTAGATTTATTTATATTAGCCTCTAAAGCCAAAGATGAGTGTAGTTATCTCTATGCTAAAAAAATAAAAGGAGAATATGTAGTAATGAGCTAAAACAGGATAAAAATGCCAGATTCATTCAACTGAAGAAAGAAAAAAGGAGAAAAAGTATGTTGTAATTAGGAAAAATGAAGAGGAATTTAAGTTTAAATGTATCAGAAAATGAACCATATTATGTATAGATTACACGTGCCAATGAAAAGATTAGATAAATTTTAAAAGATGGCATAATTTTTTTCAAAGATGATCAAATTGAATCAAACAAGTAGATAATTGCACATATATGAAACACACACATATATATTTGCAATGTATAGATGATACATACGACTTATGTGTAGGATATATAAAATATATATATAATCTGTAGATATCTGAGAAGGGAATAGCTATAGATAAAGAATGTCTAAAAATTGGAATAGAAAGCTTATGGCGTGCAGACTAAATGAACACAATGCAGATGTGCTAAGCTGTGTCCGACTCTTTGTGACCCATGGACTGTGGCCCACCAGGCTCCTCTGTCCATGGAATTCTCCAGGCAAGAATACTGGGATGGATTGCCATTTCCTTCTCCAGGGGATCTTCCCAACCCAGGGAACAAACCCACAATGGTGAGATATTCAATCCAACAAGATGTTAAAGATTCTAAATTTGTGAAGCAACTTAGCAGCAGCAGTAGCAAAAGTATAGTTGTGAAAAAGGAAATTGATAAAAATAAAAAGAGAAATATATAATTTACAATGCATTTGTTCCTTTAACCACTTTGTTCAGTAACTAATAGAAGAAATAGATTAAAATTATTACATATCTTATAGGATAGATTATTTCAATCACATGATCATCAAACTTAACCTTATTTATATACACAGAAATCTGTACTCAACAGCTTAAAACCATATGCTGAGCCCTGACAAATTTGTAAGTCCTGACAAATTTCTCAGGATTGAAATCATAGAGTGTATTCTATAACCACAAATCAATAGAAAATAGTAAAATTTTAATTTTTCTATACATTTCATGGATCAAAGAATTCATGATGAAATATTAGAAAATATTTTAATGATGACTAAAATGCAAGTTTTCAATGCAGCCTAAACAATGAATAGAGGGAAACGATAGTCTTGAAAGTATTTATTAGAAAAGAAGAATGGCTGAAAATCAGTGAGCTAAGTATCTTCTGACACCATTAAAAACAGAAGTACAAATTAAATTCCAAAAAAAGTAAAAGAAAGGAAACAACAAATTAGAGCACACTTATAGTCAAAAAATTTTAAAAATACTGTATACAAAATAGTAATGTTAAAAGCTCCTTATTTTAAAGACTGCTAGACTAAAAGGTAAACCAAACGATCAAACTAAGGAATGGGAGAAAAAAACAATATTATTAAGATAACAGAATATTATGAATAACTTTTTGCCAATGATTTTTTAATTATATTAAATGAACAAATTCCTAGTAAAATATAGGTTTCCAATCTGATACAAGAAGAATTACAAGCATAATTATTTTTATATTTATTAAATATATCAAATATGTTATTGAAAGCCATCCTCCAAAGAAAACTCTAGGACCAGATGTATTCACGTCTTATTTTTTCAAGTGTTTAAGGAAGAAATAACATACACAGACTCATCCAAAATACATAAAAACAAAAAAGGAAACAATTTTTGACTCCTTCTACAAGACCAGTACAACTCTGATACCAAAAGAGTAGAAGGAATAAACAATTAATGGTTTAAATGAAAAACTATACAGCAATTAAAATAAATTAACTACAATAGATGAATATGACCAACATAATAGTGAACTAAAGGAAGCCAGACAAATGAGGACACATACTTTTGTTATTTGGAAAGAATATGTTTGATTCATTTATGGAAAGTTTAAAAATAAGTCGCACAAATCTGTGGTCTAATTATCATAATATAGGTTATTTTTGGCTAGGAGGGTGAGTTAGTAACTGGGAAGGGACTTGGGAACTCCCACTTATTAACAAAACTTTGATTTTTGATATGGATGGTAATTAGAAGGGTAGTCTTCCTTTGTGAAAAATCATTGTTTCCCTTTTATGATTTGTGCACCTTTCTCTACATAGATTGCAATTCAATAAATATATTTATTTAAAAGTTTACATATACAATTTCCCCCCCACCCCATCCAGGTTCAGATAATATTGAACCTTACATACGCTATGTTTATTTTTATGTCTATACAGAGAGCAGAGTAGTGGTTACAAGAGGGGAAGGAGACAGGGAGGATAAAATGAGAGAAGGGCATCGGCTGTATGAGGGATGGAAAGTAGAGTTTTGGTGGTGAGCACAGAATTAGAAATGTAATGCTATATACATGAAGCATTTAATGTAATAAACCAATTATACCTCTATAAAAATAACAAAGCAAGCAAAAAAGACATTGACAATAACTAATAATAAAATAGAACAATTATAACAATATACTGTAATAAAAGTTATCTGAATGTGTTCCCTCTCTTTCACTAAATATCTTATTGTAAAAGTGTAATGCCTTTTCCATCGTAACTAAGCACTCACCACTCACTGGGGCTGTGACTGTTAGAGTTTGAGGCATGAGAGCAAACGGCATGAATTTCTTTTTCCTTCTTTACAGTTTCACTGACAGAATATTTGTTCTTGCCAGAGATCCGAACAATCTCAGCAAACAGTTTTCTTATTAACTAGGTAACTTTTATCTTTTCAGTTAAAGGAAGCACTTTATGGTTTTCTTTGGCATGTGCAAACTGCTCACATCACTACTCTCATGCTTTGGAGCCCTTATTAAGTAAAATAAGGGTCACATGAACAGAAACACTGCGATACTGCAACAATCTAATAGCCTAGATGGCTACCGAGTAATGTGTGGATAACTGGACAAAGAGAGGACTCACATCCACTTGGGATGCTGGGGAAAGCATGAGATTTCATCACACTACTAAAACAGTGGGCAGTTTAAAATGCATTTACTTCCACAGTCCACCACATCATGTTTTTGGTTGACTGAGGGTAACTGAAACCTCAGAAAGCAAAACTTTGAATAAGGTGGAATACTTTGCCAAACTATCATTAAGGGGAAAAAAAACAGTGCTTCAATCAACCACATGAAAGGAAAGACAAACTGTTCTGCTACAGAAAATTATATGACAAAAGTCACATGAGAAGCCAAAGCTATGCAACCAAAAATATATGAAAACAATGTTAGAGGAGTGTGTCAGGTTCTTAATTGATAAAAATAGTATGTTGGTTCCCTGGAGAAGTTCAACATATATAATTTAGGATTCTTTTGCTGTGCAGAACAGAAAAACATCTCACTGGTTGAAGCAGTAAGGAAAGGAAACCAGGATCTCACGGAAGAGGAGGTTTAAGGTGGGCAAACTTAGGCTTATGAAGACCCAAGCTCCTCCCTTCTCCCAGCTTAGCTCTACAAGGACTTTAACTTCATTGCAAATCTAGAGGCTATGGTGACTTGCAATGGTCCTTATCAGGCTTCATGATTTTTTTGTCCATGACAAGGACAGAGAGAGAGATGAACTGACCTCCCTGGCCTCCTTCTTTCTTTCTTTCTTTCTTTGTTAACTTTTTATAATTTCACTGCGATTGATAGTTTTTAACTTTGGGATTTTACTGAAACATAAAGATTGCTTAAGTTCTCCTTTTAACCATTAACTTTTTCTTCTTTTATTGTTATTATTATTTTTAATTGAGGTATAATGCAGGTGCAAACCATCTTAGTTTCAGGTGTATAACATGATGATTCAATGTATGTATACATTGCAAAATGATCAATGCAGTAAGTGTCGTTAACATCTATCACCATACATAGCTGCAATTCTTTTTCTTTTTTTCTTGTGATGAGAACTTCTAAGACCGACACTCTTAGCAACTTACAAATATGTGATACAAAATTATTAACTGTTGTCACCAAGCTGTATATTACTCCCATAACTTGCTGTATATTGTATATTACTGTATATATATTACTGTATATTACAGTATATTATATACATATATAGTGTATTACTGTATACTTACTGTATGTAACTCACTGGAAATTTGTACCTTTTGACTCTCTTCACCCATTCCCTGTCCAATCCTTCCTCCACCACACCACATAACCAGCAATGTATTCTCTGTATCTATAAGCTTAGTTTGGACTTCCCAGGTGGTGCTGGTGGCAAAGAACCTGCCTGCCAATGCAGGAGACATAAGAGATTGGGGTTGGATCCTTGGGTTGGGAAGATGTCCTGTAGGAGGGCATAGCGAGCCACTCCAGTATTCTTGCCTGGAGAATCCCCTGGACAGGTGGACTATAGTCCATAGAGACTCAAAGAGTTGGACACGACTGAAGCGACTTACCATG
Organism: Bubalus bubalis; assembly: GCF_019923935.1. Taxonomy (NCBI): domain Eukaryota; kingdom Metazoa; phylum Chordata; class Mammalia; order Artiodactyla; family Bovidae; genus Bubalus; species Bubalus bubalis. The sequence continues at coordinate 60,450,488 of NC_059176.1, forward strand.
CATGCACATAAGCTTAGTTTAGTGCTTGCTTTTTTTAGATTCCACACATACGTGAGCTCACACTGCATTTGTCTTTCTCTGTCTGATTTATTTCACTTAACATAATGCCCTCAAAGTCCATTTATGTGGTTGAAAATGGCAAGAGCATTGTTCCCAATAATTCTTCTTAAGAATTACCCCCAACTTTTGGCATCTCATTAGTCAGAATTGGATCAAATGATCAGTCTTTACCCAATCTGGAAACGGAGTATAAGCATCCTTCGGGCAATCAGACCCATTCTTGATGGTAATCTCAGCTTCTCTAAGGCAACAGACTGTATGAGGGTAAACTGGGGATCTGAATAGAACACTGGGATGATGAATAGTGAGTATGCCAAGGAGTCATTAGGATCCTCTAGGAAATATGAATGAAACAGCTCTTCAACAATCTCATTCATAAGTAACCCTCATATTTATTAATATGTTTTGTTCATTAGGATAATTTTGCTTACTTCTTACTTATTGAGAATTGTGCCTTGAATATCCTCTGCAATTAAGCATCTTTGACTTAGATTTGTCTAGAGAAAGATCCCCTGGAGGAGGGCATAGCAACCCACTCCGATACTCCTGCCTGGAGAATCCCATGACAGAGGAGCCTGGTGGGTTACAGTCCATGGGGTCACAAAGAGTCATACACGACTGAAGCGACTTAGCACAACACACACACAGAGGATCTTTAAGCATTTACTTTAAAGCCCGTTTAGTTACACTTAAATTCTTGCAGTAAATTTTTATGTGAAATATATGCGTTTCCCAAGCTATACACTAACTCCAATCATATGTGTGTTTCATGCTGGCCTTTGCTTTCCCATTGTTTTGTGTTCACAGCATTAAGTCCAGCTGTCAAATACTATGCATTTTCTTGGAGCTGAGACCAATGCTCAGAGGGAAGATTTGGGATAAAGTTACCTGGAAAAGAAACAAAAGGAGCAGATAACGGAGTTTGGGGATCTGAATTCAGCCATCCCAGTATTTGCATTAAAAGGAGTTAACATTCCTAGAATGTGCTTTAGGAATGTGGAGCAGCTTCTGGGGCGTGGACCAAATATCAGTGTGCCAAAAATTCTTAAATATTGTCAGTGCTGGAACCCCTACTAGGGATTGGGCTCAAAGAAGTGGATATTTGCTAAACCGCGCCCCCCCACCCCATGACTCAATCAGCAACAGTATAAAATATCTGATTCTATTATTTGTAATAGATAGGACATAGCCTCCGAATTCCATGATGCTCCTCTATGACACCCTGTTATTCTGTTCCCTTCCTATTCTGTTGTTACCATGCTGTCAACCTTCACCTCTCACAGATATATGTGTACATATACACATACACAGGAAGTGAAATGAAAAGCATAATTATTTCTGTTCAAACAATCTAGCTTTACAAAATAATTCACAATAGCATTATTTATATAATGAATTTCCCTATACCTCTGAAATACAATTGTATTCACAAAATTTGATTTACATGTAAAATCAGTGCTTATTGAATGCTAATGCACCATATCAAAAAAAAAAAAAAAAGAATCAAAATATGGGCTTCTTTGGTGGCTCAGCTGGTAAAGAAGCCACCTGCAACATGGGAGACCTGGATTGGATCCCTGGGTTGGGAAGATCCCCTGGAGAAGGGAAAGGCTACCCACTCCAGTATTCTGGCCTGGAGAATTCCATGGACTGTATAGTCCATGGGGTTGCAAAGAGTCAGACACGACTGAGCGACTTTCACCTTCACTTTCATTGTAATATGATGAAAACAAATACTAATTATTCTAGAAATTAATATAGTTCAAGTCTTTTTAAAATATTTATTCATTTTTGACTGTGCTGGGTCTTCTTTGCTGTGCTCAGACTTTCTATAGTTGCAGTGAGCAGGGGCAACCCTTCACTGTGCTGTGCCAGTTTCTTACTGAGATGGCTTCTCTTGCTGCAGAGCACGGGTTCAAGGCTCGCAGGCTTCAGTTGTTGCTGTGTGTAGGCTCAGTAGCTGGGGCTCGTGGGTTCCAGAGCTCAGTACTTGTGGAGCACAGGCTTAGTTGCTGCCTAGCATGTGGGATTTTCCCAGACCATGGATCAAACCATGGTATCTCTTGCATTGCAAAGAGGATTCTTAACCACTGGGCCATCAGGGAAGCCCTGTTTAAGTCTTAACTGTCTGAATACTATAGGAAAAAAACTGGTTTTATTTTTGAGATACTGTTTCAACATACCCTCTGCTGGGAATAAGATATTGGGTCCCTCAGAAAGACTTAAAGAGATCTCTAGATTTCCAAACACATACACAAAAGAAAAACTAGAAAAGGTTACGTATAAACTCTTCACAAAATAGTGAAGATGACTATCCCTGGATCTACTCATACAAAATGTAGAAATGATGCCAAAAATTGGATGATAATTGTTAAAACAACAGCTTGATTGGCTTCTTGAGCTCTTGAGGAGGTAGCATACACTCCAAAGCTGACTAAACCTCCTACAGATCTTGGCAGCAATGTATAGGTGATGCATCTTTGGAAAAGTCACTTTGTCTCTTTGGCCTCCCATTTCTTTTTCAGAAGCTGGAGATCATTGGTGAATTGAACATGGCCTCTGGGATAAATCAGACCCTAATATTTCAAAACCACTGATCAATAACAGTGTGATTTGTGCTAAGCTCCTTTACTTTCTTGACTGTTTTCCCATCTGCAAAATGGGAGTGATGCCTAACTTGTAGAGTTCTTAATAAGACCAAATAAGATATGTGTGGTCCTTATAGTACATGGAACCCCAAAGCATTTGAGAGTGACAAGTGGGCTGTAACATGGGTTAGGAATTGTTTAAGGAATTAGCAATATAGAGATGAAGAATGGGAAGTGGAGCCTCTAAGTGCAAAGAGCTCAGCGAAATTAAGTTCCTGTAGGGTTTAAATAACATAGTGTCTGAAAAGATAACTACCACGTGTCAGCACTCAACGGCTTCCTCTATGGCTCAGTGGGTAAAGAACCCACTTGAAATGCAGGAGACACAGGAGATGCAGGTTTAACCCCTGAGTCGAGAAGATTTCCTGGAGAAGGAAATGGCAACCCACTCCAGTTATTCTTGCCTGGAGAATCCCATGGACACAGTCCAAAAGGTCTAAAAGAGTTAGACACAGCTAAGCAAGCACACACTTGAGCACTCAATGCATACTGTGTTTTATTTATTTACTTATTGTATTTATTTGGCTATTCCACACAACCTGCTGGATCTCAGTTCTCCCAAGAGGGATCCCACTCACACCTCCTGCACTGGAAGCATGGAATCCTTACCACTGAACCACCAGGGAATTCTTAGCTTTTTACTTGTTTTATTTTATGGAAGTTGTTTCGATGCTAAAAGTCTCCATTTAGAGATGTTTCATGAATAAGAGACCTAAAGAAGTCATTTCCAGTTAATATCTTACACAGTTAAAAAAAAATGTTGCAGGGTGTGCGGCTCTCCTTTATAATGTGGTGGTGGTGTTTCCTGGGCATCTATGTTGGCCTACACATTTTCTTTCCCTTTACACCCCATAATGTTCTCCACAACCTTCCGAGAATCTATCAGCTGCATTGTACTGGGTTATGAGAAGCTCAGAGAGGTTAGGTGGCACGCCTAAGGGTTTGCATGCACGCTTGCACACACATGCAAGCATCATGTCACTTGCTGTGTACTCGATGCCTGGCGCACTCACACGTTCTCAGGACAGCCCAGGGCGCTTGACCTCTGCCCATGCCATTACATCATCAGAGGAACCAACAGCCCCCTGACACAGTTAAGGTGGCAAGGCAACTGTGGGCTGGCCCACCCGACAGCTGGACTTGGAAAGGGTGCAAGATAATGACTGCAGCACCCAGGGATTAGAATTGATGCTTTTGAACTGTGGTGCTGGAGACGATTTTTGAGAGTCCCTTGGACTGGAAGGAGATCCAATCAGTCCATCCTAAAGGAAATCAGTCCTGGGTGTTCATTGGTAGGACTGATGTTGAAGCTGAAACTCCAATACTTTGGCCACCTCATATGAAGAGCTGACTCATTTCAGAAGACCCTGATGCTGGGGAAGATTGAGAGCAGGAGGAGAAGGGGACGACAGAGGATTAGATGCTTGGATGGCATCACCAACTCAATGGACATGGGTTTGGGTGGACTCCGGGAGTTGGTTATGGACAGGGATGCCTGGCGTGCTGTGGTTCATGGGGTCGCAAAGAGTCGGACACAACTGAGCGACTGAACTGAGCTGAGACTGCGTCAGTCCCCGGGCTCTGCTGCTGGCGACAGTGTCGCAGGAGTAACAGGAATGTTAGGTAGCGTGGGAGTAACCACAGTGGTGATGCAAGCCGCAGTTCTGATGCTACTTCCTGATGATAAAAGAGTCACAGCGGCGGCCGCAACAGCAATAATAATACCTCGTCTCAGGAAAGGTGGTCTCAAAGGGTTAAGCATCTTAGGAAGGCTACAGTCTGGAAGGGCTGAAAACCCCTAGCGGGATGGGAGGGGATAAAGATGCTGGGAAGTGGCTAGGGAATAATAAAATAAGAAGGAAGCTAAACCAGTGACCCTTGTCGGCAGTGAAAAGAGGCAGATTAGACAATGTTTCATGCTAATTTCCATGGAGATTTCTTTAATTTATCAAAGATGGCTCGCCGGCCCGGCCCGCCGCGCGCTGGCCGCGTTCTCGGTGGTCGCGCCGCCCGGACGCTCCGCTGCGCGGGTCGCCAGGGGTCCTGCGAAGACGTCTCTATCAGCTCTGGCCGCGCGCGCCTTCCTCTGCTCTCGCTCTTTTTTTTCCTGTCTGCTGCAGTCCGAGGATTCTTGTCACATGATGGCTTCATCGGGCCCCATTTCCTCCTGATCCTTTCAAGCTCTTTCTCCTGCCTGGCGTATCAAAGGAGATTTGTGGGTCACCGAGCCGGGACGCCGCATATAAAGTCATCAGCTCGCTCGCCACCACCTCGATCATTTGCCTCATTGTTCTTGCGAGATGCCGGAGGTGGTTGGGGCTCTTTAATAACTCGATCAGTAGTTAAGAGGCACATGTTAGCTTTGAAAGATATATAGTGTGTGTGTGTATATATATATATGAAGTTAGAGACAGTCCTAGAAATTAGACACACTCTCCCACATGAAGCTTACCAGATCACAAGATGCATGAGCAAAAACCACTACAATATTGTAATTAGCCTCCAATTAAAATAAATAATTTAAAAAAATGCATGAGCACATCACAAGACTTAAAAATGTTTTAACAAAATCATTATCATTTAGCAGGATGGTTATTATTTTAGGATTTCACTAATTTAAATAAGAAGCTCTGCTAATTCAGCCACAAAGCTACAAGCTGCGATTGTTTTTGGTATGTACATATGTGTACAGGTTTTCTAAAGAATAGCTGCTTTAACTGAGATTCAGATGCTTTCACTGTAACCGTAAAACAAATTTTAAGTGGAAATGTTTTAGCTGTATCTGTATATGGATGGCTATATAGTATAAAGTATAATCTCTAAAATAAGCCTCAGAGATAGGCTGAGTATTTCAGTGGGTTTCCAGGTAAAGATTGCTCTTGTTTGCAGAATTACGGAGGACAGATAAGAAAATTGCTTTTTTCTACCTCCTCACTAATCTCCCCCTGCTTCCTCCAGTTCTCTGAAGGCAGGAAATGGGTACAGTTCCCACTGAAGCTCCAGCTAAAGCCTGAGGCGCTGGTTTCAGTGAAATTTTGTTGGAGTAAAACTGTTCAGTAAGGTCATTTTTTATCAAAGACTCTTCCGCAGCCTTGGCGGCTCCTACAGTCTGTGTTCCTTTTAGCTGTGTCTGTCTACGCTATCGGTTGTCTAGTTGCTAAGTTGTGTCTCTCTAGACTTTGCAGGCTTCATTTCTGAAGGGTCATTGCCATGTTGCCTTGTTTTTGGAGGCATGGTTATTATGAATACGCTTTAGTAAGTCACATCTTGAAAAGTCAGGGCACATTTCTTTGGCTTTAATTACCTATTGTAAATTTCTGCCTATAGAAAACTGAAGTGTCCCCTGAAAATCTTGCCTAATGACATAAACTCTTAATCAGTGGGATGTGTTTGGGGAGATACCATGTGGGCTTTGCATTAAAATTCTTTTTGTAATTAAAAACAATGAATTGTATATCTTACATAGTATATTATATATGTATATCGTATAGTATAAAAATATAACCTTTTTCTATGTCACGCATAGATAAACTCACAAGTACTATATTTAGCTAAAGAAAAGTTCTTGAGACCCTTTTCCAGAACTTTACTGCTTAACCACTACAAATTATTAAGAGTTAAGATGCAATTTTGCTACCATTTTTTTATTTCATGCCCGTGGCAGAGGTGGACGGGGAATCCTGTTCTGGTCTAAACAGATCACATGTGTCTAAACAGCTTCTCCAACCCACCCAGGGCCTATCTATCACATGAATTCTACTTGTCTTCCATTATCCAGGTTAATGAGCATGCTTTGTGATTGGGAGCTATTGAAACTGTCCCTATAAATTCTTGAATATTTACAGTGTAAAGTTTTTATTCAGAAGTTCCCATGACAAGAAGGTTGATTTTATGTGGTTCAACCCCAAGTGATTTTAGATCGAAGTCAGAATCTACTGTGCTGTTTTACTTTGACCATATTCAGAGCCTCATTTGTAGAACATAGAGACCCTTTAGATAAGTTCCTGCATCTGAAAGCATGGGGGTTGGATTTCAAAAATGGGAAAAGACATTAACATTCCAACTGGCTACCATAGTCACTTGCTAACTTCAGTTAACAACGTGGTTACGAAGATATCCACATTGAAGAACTGTGATTCATAACCAATGATCATGTTTTGAATAATAGTATATTGAAATCTTTCTTTTTCACTAACAACATAGAAGGCTGTTAAGGAGTTTTTCTTTCTTTCTTTTCTTTTTCAAACATTTTGTGTCTTAGAAATTTCAAATGAGACATGGTGTCTCTGGTAGAAATATTAGTCTGGAAATGGAGCAAAGCCTTGGAATCACAGGATTTGGGATTTGATAACCCCTCAGTCATAACAGTGGTCATGGGTCACATCTATAAAAATGAAGCCTTACGTGGCAAGCTGGGCGAAAATACCCACAAGTTTGCTTTACTCGGTTCTCATTAACGCCTGCGTTTAATACGGACCTCTCACATCAGCTCTGTTCAGTTCCAGATTACTCTTGCCTTTAATTCTGGGCTTAATGACTGCACAGTCCCACAGGATCAAATGCTATCATCCTAGAGTTAAAGCTAGGCAGGAAGGTAAGTGTTATATCATTAATTTCATAAATATGCAATAGTAAAATTAAGTATTACCCAGTCCTGTCAGCGTTCAGCAAATTCCTTCATGTGTGCTAGAATGTATTAACTGACCATGTGCCTGGGATATTAGATATTCACACTTTGTAAGAAGATTTTCCAAAAGTGATTTCGCCCCCTTTGTTTAAGGGTTGTATGGATTGTCAAGATAGGGAAGTAGAAAGGGGGATTTTGTCTCACATCTTAGTGCCCAGACCAGTATGTCACTGCTTACCAGTGTCAGTGGAAATGTTCTTAGTGGACTCAGAATCCTTATGACACGTTGATTCTTACATTAATACTGATGAGAGCTGAGGTATAAACCAGGAACTATTTATTAGTGTCTTAATGCAGATAATATAACCAAAATCTTCTCAATATATGAGCAATGTTTTAGGAGCTTTAGACCTACTTGCCTTATTTGGATAATCCTATTTTTATCTCTTTGAGCAATCTGCAAATTTCCACTGACCGATGTTGATGATATCTCCAGTCTTGCTTACGTCTCTTGCAGTGAAAAGATGGAAAGCCGTAGCTGGGGGCCTAAGAGGAGACAGGTGCTGGAGCAAACAAAGAAAGTACAGAACAAACAGAGGAAACATTGCTAGTAGAAAGGCTTTTAAGTCGGAGCTGGGGACAACCTAGAGGGGTGGGGTGGGGAGGGAGGTTCAAGAGGGAGGGGATATGTGTGTACTTACGGCTGATTCACGTTGATGTACAGCGGAAAGCAACACAGCATTGTAAAGCAACTCTCCTTCAATTTAAAGTCAATCTTTTAAAAAGGATATTTTTTTAAATGTATTTGTTTTACCCCCTCCTCCCATCAGTGCTTCCCCTTGATTCTACCTGTTCATCCAAAAAAAAAAAAAAAAACAGAAAGAAAAAATTTTTTGAAGATTGAGTGAGAATAACAGCCTCAAATGACACCAGAAGTGGCATGTGAAACTTACCAGAAATAGCTTATGAAGTTTACTTTTCACCTGCTTTCAGAACCCAAGAATTAATGATTCGTGTTAACAGAGTTCTGTGAACAGATGCTGTCCAGTCTTGCTCCTGGGCTGGGCTTTCTCCTCCTTGCCACAGTTGCTTTTGGCTCTGGCTGATTCTTTGCGGTAGCCTGTTCCTCTGCACTGCAGGGTACTCAACTTCCTCTCTGACTTCTCACCCACTCCCACCGCTGCGCTGAGAGTACCAAGAATGCTCCTGCTGCTGCTTAGTCGCTTCAGTCATGCCCAACTCTGTGTGACCCCATGGACTGTAGCCCACCAGGCTCCTCTGTCCATGGGAGTCTCCAGGCAAGAATACTACAGAGGGTTGCCATGCCTTCCTCCAAGGGATCTTCCTGACCCAGGGATTGGACACAGGTCTCCTGCATGGCAGGCAGATTCTTTACCACTGAACCATCAGGGAAGCCCTAACCAAGAACGCCTACCCCATGCTGCCAAATGGAGAAATTGAGGAGGCAAAAATATCACGGCCCTGTGTTGAGAACCTCCGTCTCAGGATACTTCGCTTCTTTTACTCTGCTGTGCATTTTTCCATCTTTTCTCTTCTCCATCCTTCTCTCCCCTAACACCCTGGCTAGCTTCCTCCTTTTCATCTTTCAGGTCTCAGCTTTCGAGGCAGCTCCTCTAGGAAGTTATCCTTGCCTTGGAAGGATTTCAGTGCCTTCCCTGTGTCCCAGACCTCGCAGGCATCAAGCAGTCTTTCTGGCCTCCCACCCAATCCCCATGGGAGTGCCAGTCTCTTTACAGGAATGGAGTCTGGCTCTCAGGCCCTTCTGCCCCTAGCAGGTACCTAACACAGGAGAAAAAGTGCCCACAGGAGAGATGCTGAGAGAGCAAAAGTGGAAAGCTGAGTTACAGGTGTGTTTTGCATATTTGAAGCCCTGTTTTGACCTGGGCAAATGTCAAAGTGGTCTTCCCTTTTTTAGTAAATCCTGAGCCTGTTTCAGAGCTACTTTCTAAAATTCTCTGCACAGCCGCATAGAGTAAAGAATGCCATTTCTAAGGTGACAGGCTGCTTTATTTGGCTGCTTATCTTCCCAAAGAACTCATAAGGATTGAGGTTGATAAAAATGTCAGCTCTGCTGGTGCTTTCATTTTAGTATATGGCATATTTCCCTGGTCCCCAAACCTTGGGGAAAATGTCCCCCTAGAGAGCAGGAGGAGAGTGAAGCAGATGCTGCCTGGGGCCAGTATTTCCTGCCCTCTCCTCCAGGCAGCCTGTTTGTAGAGAAAGAGGACTTGGCAGGCACTGAGGCCTTTCCGTGGGTGTGCGCCGGGGCTTTTCCACCACAATGGCAGGCTCACACCTTGTGTCTGGCTCCTCTACTGCTTCATTAAGATTTTTCTGTGCTGTTCCCTCTCATTCTTCTTGGGAAGCGGGCCATTTCAAAAGGAGCGAGATGACTCTAATTTTGTGCTTTCAAAAAGCACGCAGGCAAAATGTGGATCCATATGGATGCCTGGACCCAGCATACCAGCTGCGTTGACTCCCAAACACAGCAGAGAATGGCGTGTAAACAGAAGGCGCTTGCCCCTTCCAGCCCAGGAGCCTCTCCCTGTCTTTGGCCTTGAAACATCTCAGCAGGAAATGTAGCTTTAGGAAAGGCACACCAGGGGACAGAAATTTAAGGTAAACCAGGCATAACGCAGTGAGAAAAAGATTTTTCCTCTTGCTTTCGTGTCTATCCCTACCTTGCCCGCTTACCAAAAAAAGTCAAGTAGCATAACTTCCGATAACGAATAAAGGCTGAGACAAAGTGTTCTCAACACTCTCCTGAGTTGGCATGGTCCTCCAGTATCTGTGCCTCTATCCCCCTCCATTTGTCAAAAATACAATGAAACTTAAGCTAATGAACGGCTTCCAAATTACAGGCAATCTACAAGTGCCCTTATATTAAATGACAAAATTAAGTAGCTGAGTACCAAAAAACCACATCCACTCTGGAGACACATGACAAGTTTGTGAACTAATATGTTTCCCTTCATGATAGTTAATGACATTTATTGAACATATACTGTATACTAATGCACTAAGTCAACAAATCACTGAGCTAAGAGTATTATATTCATTGGAAGGAATGATGCTGAAGCTGAGGCTCCAGTACTTTGGCCATCCGGTGTGAAGGGCAACTCATTGGTAAAGAAATTGATCCTGGGAAAGACTGAAGGCAAAAGAGAAGGATGTGGCAGAGGATGAGATGATTAGATAGCATCACTGACTCAGTGGACATGAATTTGAGCAAACTCCAAGACATAGTGAAGGACAGAGGAAGCTGGCATGTGGCAGTCCGTGGGGTTGCAAAGAGTCGAACATGACTTAGTGACTGAAAAAGAGCAGCAACAACGAGCATCATAAACAGCATCTCCTTTCATTACCACAACCGGTTATACTTATTGTCCATCCACAGGAATAGCAGAATAAAAGAATGTACAAATTGCAGAAACCCAGAGCGTGAAATTAAACTTGGCTGGTCAATTATTTTTATTTTTAATTAAACTTTTAATTTTGAGATAATTATAGATCCACCTGTGAAAGTGAAGTAGCTCAGTCGTATTCGACTCTGCAATCCTGTGTAGCCTACCAGGCTCCTCCCTCCATGGGATTCTCCAGGCAAGAATACTGGAGTGGGTTGCCACTTCCTTCTCCAGGGGATCTTCCCAACCCAGGGATCAAACCCTGGTCTCCCACATTGCAGGCAGATGCTTTAACCTCTGAGCCACCAGGGAAGCCCATTTGTAATAAATAGAACCTAGAGATTTGTGATCTTATGTACCCTTTACCTAACCATCCCCACCAATGGAAACATCTTACAAAATTTGAGTATAGTATTACAAGCAGAAAATTGATATTGTTCCATGGAGTAGAAAATGCAAAATGTTTTCCAGAGTGGCTTTACAAGTTTACAGTTCTACTAGCAGTATATGACTGATCTTGTTAATCTGTATCTTCATCAACCTTTGATGTTTATTATTATTTTAATTTTACCCATTCTGTTAGGTTTGTAGTGACATCTCATTGTGGTTTTAAACTGTCTTTCCCCAGTGGCTAATGATGTTGAACGTCTTCCCATGTTGTTCAACCCCCTTTGGTATGTAGCTCTCAATTTTCAAAATTTCTCTAACTCCCTCCAATAATGGATTTTTAAGTAGATATCCATGTATATGAATCAAGATGTAAGGGGTTTCTTGTTATTTGCATTCAGAAGTTGCAGTCCAAAGAAATTCATGGGAGCCCACACCACATGGTCTCTTCTGATTTTTTGCCATGCATAAAGCTATATTGTAGGCAGTACGAAGAATTACTATCTATCTAACTACCTAATCTCAAGAGCATTTATGATGCTATTAATAGTAAAGAGAAAACTCCTGGAGTATTTAGATTTTTGTTTTGTTTCAGTTTCAATAAAAATCTTCTTCTCGATGCTTGTTATCATATACTGATCCATGGTCCAACTTCAAGATTTTTTTCTTAGTGTTTTTCTGTAGGGGGCAGATTACTGTGGAGTAACTCTGCTCTTTCAGTGTGTCTGGGTTGTCAGAGAAGTGAGAACTATAGTCAATAGATCCCAGCAAATAGTGTATCCTCTAGAGAAATTATCCATCACCTTCCTTTATTTCAAAACAGTTCTATGTTTCTGGTGCTTTGCACAATCCTCTAATTACCACCTTGAGAGCAAAGTCAATGACCTTTCTGGTGAGATCATGAGATAAAAATACTTCAGTATAAGGCAAGCCACCTTGTGACTCCCAGTTGGCTAGTTAACATCTCTGTGTCCACTTTTCTCAATAGCACTTCAGAGTGTAGCTGTGAGGATTAAATGGGATGATTATGTAGTGTGTTAGGCACAAGTTCTGCTCATGATAATGACCCCCTCCCTTCTCCCCCAGCCCCACATTTCAATGACATTTCCATTTCTATCTTTTCTTGCCTCTTGCTTCAAGTTCTATGTACTGGGAACCCTGACTTTCCACTAACAATGGTATCATTTACACCAATTTGGTATAACCAGTCCCTACTGAATTTACTCAAGCCTGAGTTAATAAGTCTCCTGGACTTCTCTACTTTTACATTCCAGTTCCCTATAATGAAAAGGATATCTTTTTGGGTGTTAGTACTAGAAGATCTTTGTAGGTGTTCATAGAACTATTCAACTTCAGCTTCTTCAGCATTACTGGTTGGGGCATAGACTTGGATTACTGTGATATTGAATGATTTGCCTAGGAAATGAACAGAGATCATTCTGTTGTTTTTGAGATTGCACCCAAGTACTACATTTCAAATTCTTTTGTTGACTATGATGGCTACTCCATTTCTTCTAAGGGATTCTTACCCACAGTAGTAGATATAATGGACATCTGAGTTAAATTTACCCATTTCAGTCCATTTTAGTTCACTGATTCCTAAAATGTTCCCCTTTGCCATCTCCTGTTTGACCACTTCCAATTTGCCTTGATTCATGGACCTAACAAAGACCTAACCAGGTTCCTATGCAATATAGCTCTTTACAGCATCGGACTTCCATCGCCAGTCACATCCACAATTAGGCATCGTTTTCACTTTGGCTTCATTCTTTCTGGTGTTATTTCTCCACTCTTCTCCAGTAGCATATTGGGCACCTACTGACCTGGGAAGTTCATTTCTCAGTGTCATATCTTCTTGCCTTTTCATACCATTGATGGGATTCTCAAGGCAAGAATATAGAAGTGGTTTGCCATTGCCTTCTCCAATGGACCACATTTTGTCAGTGGTCTGGAAAAGAAACTGGAAAAAGAAATCTTGGAAAAAATAAATGGAAAAGGTCAGTTTTCATTCCAATCCCAAAGAAAGGCAATGGCAAAGAATGTTTAAACTACCACACAATTGTACTCATCTCACATGCTAGCAAAGTAACACTCAAAATTCTCCAAGCCAGGCTTCAACAGTATGTGAACCGTGAACTTCCAGACATTCAAGCTGGATTTAGAAAAGATGGAGGAACCAGAGATCAAATTGCCAACATCTGTTGGATCATAAAAAAACAAGAGAGTTCCAGAAAAACATCTACTTCTGCTTTATTGACTACGCCAAAGCTTTTGACTGTGTGGATCACAACAAACTATGGAAAATGCTTCAAGAGATGGGAATACCAGACCACCTGACCTGCCTCCTAAGAAATCTGTATGCAGGTCAAGAAGCAACAGTTAGAACTGGACATGGAACAACAGACTGGTTCCAAATAGGAAAAGGAGTACGTCAATATACACGGTATATTGTCACCCTACTTATTTGACTTACACGCAGAGTACATCATGCAAAATGCCGGGCTGGATGAAGCACAAGCTGAAATCAAGATTGCTGGGAGAAATATCAACAACCTCAGATATGCAGATGGCACCACCCTTATGGCAGAAAACAAAGAATTAAAGAGTCTGTTGATGAAAGTGAAAGAGGAGAGTGAAAAAGTTAGCTTAAAACTCAACATTCGGAAAATTGAGATCATGGCATCCGATCCCATCACTTCATGGCACATATATGGGGAAACAATGGAAACAGGGACAGACTTTATTTTGGGGGGTTGGGGGGAGGAGTGCAAAATCACTGCAGCTGGTGACTGCAGCCATGATATTAAAAGACACTTGCTCCTTGGAAGAAAAGTTATGATCAAACTAGACAGCATATTAAAAAGCAGATCCATTACTTTGCCAACAAAGATCAATCTAGTCAAAGCTATGGTTTTTCCAGTAGTCATGTATGGATGTGAGATGTTTTGATTGGTTTTAATGGCAATCCACTCCTGAATATGTACAGTGGCAAAAATCTCATTTCAACAGGAAATCCAGTTTCATTTTTGTTGTTGTTGTGCACTCAATCGTGTCTGACTCTTTGTGACCCCATGGACTGTGGCCCCACTGGCTCCTCTGTCCATGGGATTTCCGAGGCAGGAATACTGAACTGGGTTGCCATTTTCTTCTCCAGGAGATCTTCCCGAGCAGAGATCAAATTCACGTCTCTTACATCTCTTGCATTAGCATGCAGGTTCTTTACCACTGGCACCATTTGGGAAGCTTAGTTTCATTTTGGATAGCTCTAAGTGCCATAATATTTTACTTCGTGTGTTTCTTTTAAACATTACGTGACCTTAGTGCTTTCCCTTTGAACTGTGTAAAAACATCTTCTACACAATTATGTTTAAAGATCCAAATTTTGGTACCACATAATCCCTAAGCCCCTTTTCTTAATAAACAATCCTTTTTCCATTTCCATTGGCTTGTCATAATGACAGATGTTTGCAGACCTGTCCTTTTTTTGGGGGGGGTATCATTGTTTGCTTATGTTCTGCTTAATTGATATTCCTATTAAAACATGCTGGAACTGACCACCACTCACCTGAGGTGAATGGATCATAACCTTCATGTTTCTGGACACTATGCGTCTATTAATGCATCCTAAAATAGCATGCAACTTTTACACACTCACGGCAGAGGTTTGTCTCAGTTATAACTGCCATGTGGCCACTTGAAACACTCTCCTGTCATGATCTGTCTGCCTCCAGAGCCTATTTGCTGACTCGCCGTTTATTTGTCTACTTCTCCAGGACGATAGAAAAGCCTTCTACTCCTGCCAGGTTGGGGGCCCTGGAGATGCCATTCTGATTCCTGCTGTCAAGAGCTCATAGTATTTTGTGAGTTAGGTGGGAGGGGTGATGAGCGGCCTGCAGCATGAAGCTGATAATTAGCCAGCTGAAGAGATAAACAGCGATAGAGCCTGGACCAGACGCAGGGGTAGACTAGGAGAGGCATGTGAAGGGCTATGACAGAAGGAGGCATAGGGCGGCTTCCTGGAGGGGAGATCTGACAAGGGATTTAGATAGTATTGCCTAATATCATAATACTGTGCTTGCTTAATCCTGCAGAGGCCAGTCCTTGTCTATTTGGATCCTACTTCTTTTACCTTTCCCTCTTAGTGGCGTGGATCTCACGTACTCTGAAAGGAGTAAAGACCCAGCCATGGCTAACTATAGCCAACACTGAAACTCTATGCCATCCTGGTAATTTAACTCCTGGTGCTCCATCTTTCTGTCTGGCTTTTCTGTAACCTTTGACCAGTGTTGGTCCTTCATCCTCAAGAAGATAAAGAAAATTATTGTTTTTGTTTGGATATTCTCAGGTACCCAAGAGGTGCTCAGAAAATGTCTAGGGAATGAGTGAGCAAATGACTGGATGAAGAACACATGTGCCAACTTGCAGTCATCTAGGGAGTCTTATAGCTCTCAATTTTGATGTCTCAATATTATCCTTAGGGAGCTACTGGGTTAAGTAATGACTGTGACTCTTCATGAAATTAACTCACAATGGATTATAAACCTAAATGCAAAGGGCAAAACTATGAAACTAGAAGATAATGGGAAAAAACCTAGATGACTTAAGGTATAGCAGTAAATTTTTAGATATAACATGAGAAGGCACAATTCATGAAAGAAATATTTCATGCACTGGACCTCATTACAAGTAAAAACTTCTGCTTTAGGAAAGACAGTGTCAAGAGACTGAGAAGATGAGCCACAGACTGGGAGAAAATATGTGTAAAAGACAAATCTAATTCAGGACTATTACTTAAAATATACAAAGCTTCCTTAACACGCAGCTGTAAGAAAACAAGTTGAGCAAAAGTGGATTGTTGACTCTTACAGATTGTTGTTGTTTGTTGTTCAGTCGCTACCTTGTGTCCAGCTCTTTCCAACCCCGTGGACTGCAGTGCACCAGGCTTCCCAGTCCTTCACTGTCTTCTGGAATTTGCTAAACTCATGTCCATTATTGGATGATGCCATCCAACCATCTCATCCTCTGTCGCCCCCTTCTCCTCCTGTCCTCAAATTTTCCCAGCATCAGGGTCTTTTCCAATAAGTCGGTTCTTCACATCAGGTGGCCAAAGTATTGGAGCTTCAGCATCAGTCCAACCAAAGAAGATACACAGATAGCAAATAAGTATATGAAAAAAAATCATGTCAGCAGGGAAATTAGAACTAAGCAACAATGAGATGCCACTACATACCTATTAGAATGGCCGAAGTTTGGAACGCTGACAGCACCAAATGCCGGTAAGAACGTGAAGCAATAGCACCTCTCATTCATCATTGGCGGGAATGCAAAATAGTACAGCCACTTTGGAAGATAGTTTGGCAGTTTCTTATAACAGTCGACATGCTCTTACCATATATCCCAATCACACTCCTTGGTATTTACCCAAAGGAGTTGAACACTTCATTTTACACAAAAACCTGCACACAGATGTTTATAGTGGCTTTATCCATACTTGCCAAAGCCTGGAAGCAACCAAGATGTCATTCAGCAGATGAATGGATAAATAAACTGCAGCACATCTAGACAATTAAGTGCTATTCCATGTTAAAAACAAATGCACCATTAAGCCAAGGAACGATGTGGAGGAACTCTAAAAGCATATTACTTGCAAGAAATCAATCTGAAAGACTGTGTACTATATAATTCCAACTACATGGAAAAGGAAAAACTATGGAGACAAAAAGATCATTGATTGCCAAGGATTAGAGGTGAAGGAGGAATTAAATCAGCATAGCAGAGAAGATTCCAAGGGAAGTGAAAATACTCTATGTGATACTATAATGGTGGATACATTTGTCCAAACCTGTAGAATGTACACCACCAAGAGTGAGCCCTGATATGAACTGTGAATTTCGGGTTATTATGATATATCAGTGTAAGTCCATCAGTTGTAACAAATGTACCTCTCTGGTGGAGGATATTGGTAATGGGGTAGCTATGCATGTATGCGGGCAGAGGGCATATGGGAAATAGCTATACCTTTCCCTCAATTTTGTTCTGAACCTAAAACTTCTCTTAAAAAGTCTTTAACATTTGAATCAGTTCTAATGAGGTGGATGAAACTGGAGCCTATAATACAGAGTGAAGTAAGCCAGAAAGAAAAACACCAATACAGTATACTAACGCATATATATGGAATTTAGAAAGATGGTAACAATAACTCTGTGTACAAGACAGCAAAAGAGACACTGATATATAGATCAGTCTTATGGACTCTGCGGGAGAGGGAGAGGGTAGGGAGATTTGGGAGAATGGCATTGAAACATGTATAATATCATGTATGAAACGAGTTGCCAGTCCAGGTTCGATGCACGATCCTGGATCCTTGGGGCTGGTGCACTGGGACGACCCGGGGGAGGGTGTGGGGAGGGGGGAGGGAGGGGGGTTCAGGATCGGGGACACGGGTGTACCTGTGGCGGATTCATTTCGATGTTTGGCGGAGCTAATACAATATTGTAAAGTTTAAAAATAAAATAAAATTAAAAAAAATAATAATAGTAATAACTGTGGGCTCCCAGAGTTTGGAAACCACTGCTGAATTTGAATTTCATTCAGAAACCTAAAAGTTTGTGTTGCTCACATGCTATTAGACAATAAACCAATACTTAATAACTGTTTGTGTCAGGGGGTGGCCAGTTTCAAAATAAAACAAATTGGTTTGGCAGTGGGGTCAGGGAGTTGGGTGGAGGCAGCATGATGATGAAGCTGGCAGTGCCTTGGCTCCTGCGAGAGTCGAATGAGGAGATACTTGAGTGAGATCTCTGGTGGCTCAGACGGTTAAGCACCTGCCTGCAATGTGGGAGACCTGGGTTCGATCCCTGGGGTGGGAAGATCCCCTGGAGGAGGGCATGGCAACCCACTCCAGTATTCTGGCCTGGAGAATCCCATGGACAGAGGAGCCTGGTGGGCTACAGTCCGTGGGGTCACAGAGTCAGACATGACTGAGCGACTTTCACTTCACTTCTGGTCACATGGTAGAAAAATTTTAGGAAGAATAGTGTATAGATATGTACATTCCTTTTACTGGATTTGTGTTTTTAATATTCATTTATTTATTTGACTCAAATAAATCTTCCCTCTTCGTTGTGGCATGCATAATCTTTCGTCTTAGCTGCAGTGTGTGGGATCTTGTAGCTGTGGCGTGTGGGTGCTAGTCATCGAACCTAGGACCCCCTGCAATGGGAGCACAAAATCTTAACCACTGGACCACCAAGGAAGCCCCTGGATTTTTTTTAGTAATACAAAACTTATAGAATAAGCACTATTTTACTTAAAAATGCCAACGGATAATCAAAAATGAAGAAAAAGAGCCATAAATGTAAAAAAATGAGTTGTTTTGCTATTCATTATGGAGCATCCTGGAATTAAGAGTGATCTTTATCTCTTTATTTTCCAATTTTTCTTTAATGTTTTTTGTATGATCATGAACAAGAATTACACTTTACAAAATAAATGCACTATACAAAGGGAAGTTTCCCTCAACAGAGAAATTTAAACATCACAAGCTGAGACTTTATGTGATCAGTAAGCACACAGTGGACTGCAGTCAGCCCTCTCTATCTGCCAGAGCAGAATCGAGAATATAGAGAGACCACTATTTTTTTTTTTTTTTTGCCTTTTTATACAAGGAACTTTTATACAAGGAACATCTGTGGATTTTGGTAGCCACTTGGGCCATGGAACCTCCTTCTCGAGGATATTGAGGGAAGACTGTGTGTGGCAGAGTCAGCTTGCTGGGACAGAGCTGACTTTCTGCCCAGTCCTGGGAACAGCCAGGCAGCATGTGGGGTTGTCCAGTTTCCCCAGAAATCTCTGGAATGATCGATAACATCTTGCAGAGTGTAATAGAGAAGTGAGAATGGTCAGCTAGCCATCCCAGCTAACAGAAATCCTAAAGAGAAAGAGAGAGAGGGAATGAGGTGGGGGGTGGGCAGGGGAGAGAGAGGCAGAGAGAAACACGCGAGACCGAGACCGGCAGGGAGGGACTGGGTCTGCCTTCACTGCTTTCGGATTGCTCGCAGGAGGACACCAAGTGCTTTCCATTCTGGGGCCATTCTCTCAAAACCCAACCACAGGGCTACCTGCAATATAGAGTGAGGATAAAATAATTCTCTTCAGTGTTCCTCGCCAAAGTGAGTTTTGTAGCTAGCCAGGAATTGCCCAGAGAACATAAGGGCTCTGTTTCTAAGTCTAATCGGCATGCGGGAAGAAGTGTTGGTAGCCCTGAAGGAAAGTCTTTTCTCTTGACATTTTCTGAGAGCCTCTGAACACTCAAGGGCTACTTAGAGCTTAGAGAAAAATCTGCTCTTTAAGATATTTATCTGCACCCATTTTAATCTAAGCCTTTCACACTGCCCATCCCTGAAGAGGGGTCATAAGCTTTCATTGGATTTTTTTTTTTTTTTTAGCCATTGGGCTGCTCTTTGATTATTGTGGAATTTTACAGCTAGAGTAAATTTTTTTTCACATTTTGTTTGAAAATAGAAAAAAAAAGAAAAAGATATTGGATTTTTTTCTTTCTTTTGGGCTTTTATCTCCTCAGTAAACCTTTAATTTTTTTTTTCTTCCAGTGCACTGAGATCCTCCAAGTTAACACACACACTCAGAAATGTTAAATGTAAAACAACAGCATGCCAGTGAACCTTAGGGGTGTTCTTGAAGAATCATTTAGTAGGTGAAAGCCTCCTTTGGGGTTCCAATGGAGCAATAGTCATATGACCTTGACCCTCTTGGGTGGAAGCTGATTTTCCTGAGGATTCAAGTACACTGCTTTCCTTTGGAGACATTGAATATTTGAATACAGAACGCTGGCTCTTCGCCTGGTTCTAGTTGTTGGGTTTGTGCGATATTGTAAAACACGTAATGAAGCTCTGTGTGGAGAAAGACAGGATATGGGTTTTCCATACTTTCAGCAACTGGCACTTAAAGTTTTGTAGATGGAGCTGGAGCCGGGGTGTCTAGAACACCGAGCTTTCTGACAGTCTAGCTTTTAAGTGCAGCAATTGGTTTTTCATAACTGCTGACCCTTGGGGCTTGTCCACTAACAGCATCCTCTGATATCAGTGCTGCCTGTTAGGACTGTCAGAGGAAGTCTAAATTAAATGGCAAGTGCCCTCATGCCTTTGGTGTGCTTTAGGATAACTGCACAGACATGGACCCTCCCTGAAGGAGGAGGGAAAAACCCCCCTTGGGGAGCCAGAAGTCAATAAAGTGCAGGATTTGTACCAAATTGATTGTACCCATAGAAAGGCATTGGCTGCATAAGATATCAATTAGAGTTTTATTAATTGGCATAGTTTGGAAACTTATATTGACATTAATTTTAATGAGGACTTTATCAATCAAAAATTAGCTCATAGCCCAATCATTTACTATTGATTTCAAAGTAGGCATCTTTAGTGAATAATAATAGCAAACTGGCTTTGGTGTCTTATGGGAGAGTTAGTGTTTTTTTAGAAAAAAACTATCTTTTTTTTTGGCTTTTGCAATTTTATATTTATGTACTTTAGTCTTTTATTCTATTTTTTGTTCATATATTTAAGAGAATGAGAGACTAGACCAGAAGACATCTGGAAGAGTCATAATCCCCCAATGCTTATGTCAATCAGATCAGATCAGATCAGATCAGTCGCTCAGTCGTGTCCGACTCTTTTCGACCCCATGAATCGCAGCATGCCAGGCCTCCCTGTCTATCACCAACTCCCTGAGTTCACTCACACTCACGTCCATTGAGTCAGTGATGCCATCCAGCCATCTCATCCTCTGTCGTCCCCTTCTCCTCTTGCCCCCAATCCCTCCCAGCATCAGAGTCTTTTCCAATGAGTCAACTCTTCGCATGAGGTGGCCAAAGTACTGGAGTTTCAGCTTTAGCATCAGTCCTTCCAAAGAAATCTCAGGGCTGATCTCCTTCAGAATGGACTGGTTGGATCTCCTTGCAGTCCAAGGGACTCTCAAGAGTCTTCTCCAACACCACAGTTCAAAAGCATCAATTCTTCAGCGCTCAGCCTTCTTCACAGTCCAACTCTCACATCCATACATGACCACTGGAAAAACCATAGCCTTGACTAGACGAACCTTTTGGCAAAGTAATGTCTCTGCTTTTGAATATGCTATCTAGGTTGGTCATAACTTTCCTTCCCAGGAGTAAGTGCCTTTTAATTTCATGGCTGCAGTCACCATCTGCAGTGATTTTAGAGCCCAGAAAAATAAAGTCTGACACTGTTTCCACTGTTTTACCATCTATTTGCCATGAAGTGATGGGACCGGATGCCATGATCTTCATTTTCTGAATGTTGAGCTTTAAGCCAACTTTTTCACTCTCCACTTGGCTTTTTAGTTCCTCTTCACTTTCTGCCATAAGGGTGATGTCATCTGCATATCTGAGGTTATTGATATTTCTCCCTGCAATCTTGATTCCAGCTTGTGTTTCTTCCAGTCCAGCGTTTCTCATGATGTACTCTGCATATAAGTTAAATAAACAGGGTGACAATATACAGTCTTGACGAACTCCTTTTTCTATTTGGAACCAGTCTGTTGTTCCATGTCCAGTTCTAACTGTTGCTTCCTGACCTGCATACAAATTTCTCAAGAGGCAGATCAGGTGGTCTGGTATTCCCATCTCTTTCAGAATATGATGTCATAAATATATAGCATGAACCAACTTACCACACTATGTGATATACCGTACCCTCAGAGACTTACAGGGAAATGATTTTCCATAAATAACATCATCCAAAGCATAAGGAAGTTTACTATGTAAACAAAACCTATGAGGAATCTATGTGCAAAGTGAAGGACTTGCTTGCACTGTGACTTCCTGCTTTACAATATGAAATCTTGAAAACTCCAGTTCAAGATATAAAGATTTCTATCCAAACAGCATATGCAACACCCTAGAGCATGTACAGACACTTCTCTGTCATACACGCCTGTGCGGATTGTTCTCGATTTTATGCATAATGGCACCGCACTCCGGTACTCTTGCCTGGAAAACTCCCATGGATGGTGGAGCCTGGTGGGCTGCAGTCCATGCGGTCGCTAGGAGTCGGACATGACTGAGAGACTTCACTCTCACTTTTCACTTTCATGCACTGGAGAAGGAAATGGCAACCCACTCCAGTGTTCTGGCCTGGAGAATCCGAGAGACGGGGGAGCCTGGTGGGCTGCTGTCTATGGGGTCGCACAGAGTTGGACACGACTGAAGTGACTTAGCAGCAGTAGCAGCAGGTAAAACATGACCAGATGAGGCTTCCACAACTACAGAACCCCAAAAGCAACTCCGTATCCCATTCTAGTACTTTCTATTTCTTTACTCTTTTTGATTTTTTTACACTTACCACTACATGTATATATGACAATACATAAAATTACACATTAATCTATGTGTTTTTCTCTTTCTGTCCCCCTTGTCTCCTTCAACTAAAATTGATTGGAATGGAAGACCTTGCTTTCAGGAACTCAGTTGTTTTGTTCATGGTTATAGCCCTGTTGCCTGGGATGTAGTTACACTTAATATGCATTTGTATGGCAAAGCCAATACAATCTTGCAAAGTAATTAGCCTCTAATTAAAATAAATACATTTAAATTAAAAAAAAAATAAATGAGCGGTTGCTTTGCTGAGGTTAAGTAGGTAGGATGCACCATTTGTGTATCAAACTAAAGCAGGTAATATTGGGCAGATATTTACAAATGGAGTCGTATTAGTTGCAAGGAAGATGCTTTGACCAAGTCTCTCAGATGGCAACAGTGAAACAAGAATGAGAGCTGGAACTCTGGCTCTGAAGCTTGTTAGTCCTGTGGCCCTGGGAGAGTTGCTTCACCTCTCTGAGCACCGGTTTCCTCATCCATTAAAATGGGTTTTATTAACTAAAATTAGAGTTGCCATATCATGCAACAGTCCCACTGCTGGGCATATATCTGGACAAAATGACACATGTGCTCCTATGTTCACAGTAGCACTTTTCACAATGGCCAAGACATGGAAGCAGCCTGAATGTCCACTGACAGATGAAAGGATAAAGAGGATGTGGCACATGCATATAGTGGAGTACTGTTCAGCCATAAAAGTGAAATGATGCCATTTATAGCAACAGGGATGGACCTGGAGATGATCATGCTAAGTGAAGAAAGTCAGAAAGAGAAAGATATATACCATGTCATCTCACTCTATGTGGAATCTAAACTGACACAAATGAACTTATTTACGAAACAGAAACAGATTCACAGACATAAAGAACAGACCTGCAGTTGCGACAGGAGGATGGGCGGGGAAGGACAGAGTGGGAGTTTGCAATTAGCAAATGCAAACTATTACATGTGGAATGGAAAAACAATGAGGAACTACTCTATATCACCGGGAACTATTTTCAGTATCCTATGATAACCCATAATGGAAAGAATACAAAGAAGAATGTATATACTTCTATATCTATCATCTGTCTATCTGAATCACTTTGCTGTTCAGCAGAAATTAACCCAGCATTGTAAATTAACTATACCTCAATTTTTAAAGACATAGGTTTTTATTAAAGGTGATAGCTCTGAGAACGTTATGTTGATTAAAGGAGCAACTATCTACATAGCATTCATGAAAGTGCTTGGCACAAATAAAAGCACCACAAATGTTAGCTACTCATACTTTATAATTGTCTTTGTTTCTGTTCTTTTATTTCATTATTGACATTTTGGTCTATTTGACTCACAGTTGTTTTATGCCAAAAACACAAATTGAAGCAACTGCTAAAGCAGAAGTGAAGATAATTCATTACTACCTTTGCCCATGATATGGTTAATAACCACCAGTGAGGAACTCTGCCTTCTTCTCACACTTCATTTGCAAACTAGGTGCTTATATACAAAAGACCTCTTTAAAAGTATTCTCCCAGCTAAGCTGCCATTCTTCTGATTAACCAGCCCCCTCTTTAAAGTCATGAAGTTTATTTTTTGTGACATCCACTCAAGTATAGAAACAAGGATTGCCAGTGCTTTTCCAGCAGGCTTTATTTCAATTTCATCACGCAAACTTGCAGATGTTGTTTTCATGAAAGATACATTTGTAGAAAGAAGGTAATATTGACAGATAACATCTGCTATAAGGGACAATTCTGAAAAGCGCTGTTAAACCAGTTCCTTATTTTGCTACAATTTCCCACAATTGTTAAGATCTTAGTCATGAGTGTTTAACTCAAATTAGAACATAATTCTTGGTAAGTTTTGCTCTTGTAAACTTTTCTTTCTGATGCTTAATGCACATAACCACTCAATCAATCAATATAATTAAAACTTGAATAACTTTTGGGTACTTAAAACCTTTCAAAGATTTCTAATTATACCTAGAATAAAACACAAATTCCGTGTCTCTTCTATACGGTTCTATGTGATCTGATATTTCCTACTGCTTTCATCCCGTGACATATGCTTCTTCCTGCTTCCCTAGTCTACTCCTCTGACCTGCTTTCATTTATTTATTTATTTACTGAATTGAGACATAACTGACAATGCCCGCAAATGCAGGAGATGCAAGAGACACAGGTTCATTCCTGGGTCAGGGAAGAACCCCCAGAGCAGGAAATGTCAACCGCCCCCAGTGTTCTTGCCTGCAATCTCATGGACAGAGGAATCCGGTGAGGTACAGTCCATGGGGCTGCAGGGAGTTGGATAGACTGAGCAACTAACACACAAGTTTATGATGTATAAAATATCAATTGGATACATTTATATATCTATAGGATTGTCATTGTAGCGTTAGCCCTATTGTATCACATAAATATCATTTTTTCCAATAGTAGAAACAGCTGACATAGCTCATTTTCCATCTCAGAATTTTGCATTCAGTGTTTATCTCTTTGAAGCACTCAACTCCGGATTTTCACATGGCTTATTCCTTCATATCATTCATGTCCTAACTTAAATACTCACTCCTTGGATTTTCTCTACCATATAAGACAAGGTAGTATGCCTCTACAGCAGTAATTTCCTAGCACATCTTCCTTCATTTTCATACTCCTTTCTTCATATTCTAGGCATTATTTGAAAATATTGCCAAATATATAGGGGCTTCCCAGGTGGCGCCAGTGGTAAAGAACCCACCTGCCAATGTGGGTAGATATAAGAGATGCAGGTTCAATCCCTGGATCAGGAAGATCCCCAGGAGGAGGGCATGGCAACCCAGTCCACTATTCTTGCCTGGAGAATCCCATGAACAGAGGAGTGTGGTGGGCTACAGTCCATGGTGTCCCAAAGAATTGAACATGACTGAAGTGACTGAGCATACACTTGCCACATATATATGCCTACATATACACATACACACGTATATACATATAGAATGATGCACATACATATAATATATATTTTAAATTACCATTTTATCTGTCTTCCTAACCAAGACTTAAGAAGCACAAAATCAGAGTTCTCTGCCTTTTCCCTTGCTGTATCTCTTGTGTTTAGAACCACATTTATTGGTCAAGTGAATAAATATGTGGATATCAGGTACTTTGGGGGATACAGAGAATTTTCAAAGGCGATTTTAGCTGTTTAGAAGCCTTCTGTCTAATAAGAGAGTTAAGCCACTGGTGTATGAGGAGATAATTTAACAAGTCAGTATAATTAAGTGATGAAAGCAACAAATACTGGGAGATCTGAATCAGAGAAATCACTTTACACTGATCAAGAGGCAAATTGATAGTGGATATGGGTTTTAAGCTGGGCTATAAAAGATGAGTGGGGTTTATAACAACAGCATATTCATAATTCAGCTCTTTATCTTGCAAATCCAAGCATGCATGTTGGTTTTTTGCACTGTCCTCTTGGATTTTGACCCAATGGCAAAAAGTGAAGAGGAACTAAAGAGTCTCTTGATGAAAGTGAAAGAGGAGAATGAAAAAGTTAGCTTAAAACTCAACATTTGGAAAACTAAGATCATGGCATCTGGTCCCATCACTTCATGGCAAATAGGGAAAAACTGGAAATGGTGACAAACTTTATTTTTGGGGCTCCAAAATCACTGCAGGTGGTGACTGCAGCCATGAAATTACAAGATGCTTGCTCCTTGGAAGAAAAGCTATGACAAACCTAGACAGTATATTAAAAAGCAGAGATATTACTTTACCAACAAAGGTCTGTCTAGTCAAAGCTATGGTTTTTCTAGTAGTAGTCATATATGGATGTGAGTTAGTTAAGTCGCTCAGTCGTGTCCAACTCTTTACGACCCTGTGGACTGTAGCCTACCAGGCTCCTCCATCCATGGGATTCTCCAGGCAAGAGTACTGGAGTGGGTTGCCATTTCCTTCTCCAGGGGATCTTCCCAACCCAGGGATCGAATACAGGTCTCCCCCATTGGAGGCAGAGGCTTTAACCTCTGAGCCACCGTGAGACTTAACTGTATATGGATGTGAGAGTTGGACCATAAAGAAGGCTGAGTGACAAAGAATTAATGTTTTCAAACCGTGGTGCTGCTGAAGACTCTTGAGAGTCCCTTGGACAGCAAGGAGATCCAACCAGACAGTCCTAAAGGAAATCAACCCTGAACATTCATTGGAAGGACTGATGCTGACGGTGATGCTCTAATACTTTGGCCACCTGATGTGAAGAGCCGACTCATTGGAAAAGACCCTGATCCTGGGAAAGACCAAGGCAGAAGGAGAAGGGGACGAAAGGGAACAAGATAGTTGAATGGCATCACCTACTCAATGGACATGAGTTTGAGCAAGCTCCCGGTGATAGTGAAAAACAGGGAAGCCTGGAGTGTTGCCATTCACAGGATCTCAAAGAGTCAGACGTGACCGAGCGACTGAGCAGCAATAATGTGGATCTTACATGAAGGATCTAGATGATCCTCCAAATGGAGTGCAGCTCTGTCATGTACCCCTTGCCCTTTGCCTCATGTCCACTGATGGACAGCTTTCTCTACCTCATAAATCCCCGAGAAAACGCCCAGCTCATCCTCTCTTCTGGACCTTCACTCAGGCTTTTCATTGGGCCAGTCCACTGGGTTAGCCAAGCTATTTCACCTAAGGCCTCGCTAACCTTCCCTCTGTAGTTTAAGAACCCACAGCTCAGAAGTTCCCTCAGTTTTCTTTCAGACTAGCCCAAATGTCCTGCCCTCTGCTTTTAACTTCCTGTGCTTCTCTTTTATTTTCCAGAACAATTCTTTGTCATCACCTAAAGTATGAGTCTCCCCATAGACTACAGACCATATAAGGATGGGGGTTCTGTTTTCATCATCTCTGCATCTCATGACTGACACAGTTCTTGGTACATTAGAGGAGCTATGTAAATGTTTCCCAAATTGCTGAATGAATGTGCAGGAGAGGTAGAAAGCTGTTAGAACTTAAGTGGGATATTGAAATGTTGAACTTAACTTGAAACCATTTCTACCCTCGTAGAATGTTGCTTAATGGAAGCCAATGTGAAAACGCCAACGCTATCTTATTTATCTTATTTTTTAGGTGTTTTTTCACTAGAGCTATTAAAGGGCCATCTTGCTGAGAAGTTGTGTATAATTGTCAGTATTATGCCAAAGACCACTTGCTGTAAGGCTGCCAGACCAAAGAGGCATGCACTGTTCTCTGGAGACCTTCACCCAACAGGATTATTAAAAGAATCTGGAAGGATTAATAGATGGGTGGTAGCTCATTAAAACCAATATTAAATGCTTTACTCTGACCACAAACTCATAATATGGACCATCCCAAGGAGGATGTTGAAGTCTGAAGTGCATCATTCAGGCTCCCTTTTTAGGCTTGCCAAGAGGGTGGGCACTTTGGAGAAGAGTTAATAGCGATGATGGTCTTCCCTTGTGGCTCAGCTGGTAAAGAATCCTCCTGAAATGTGGGAGACCTGGTTTTGATCCCTGGGTTGGGAAGATCCTCTGGAAAAGGGAAAGGCTACCCACTCCAGTATTCTGGCCTGGAGAATTCCATGGACTATACAGTCCATGGGGTTGCAAAGAGCTGGACACGACTGAGTGACTTTTACTTTATCTAACAGCAATGATACTTCATGTTGATGAGGCTCCTCTCTCCTGTGCCAGGCACTATTCTGGGTGCTTTATACACATCACTGCCAATCCTTACACAAATCCTCCTAGGTTTAAGTTTTATCATCTCCATATACAGTTGAGGAAATTGAAGGTCAGAGAGACTTTGTGCCCACAAGGAAGGCCTTTTCCCCTTCAACAATGACAATTGACAGGGTGTCCCAATTGCTCTCATGGAGCTCCTTATAAGAAAATACTGTTGGTTGATATAGCATATGCCTCTCATTCCCTTGAATCTAGGATACTAGGCACTGTAGACTATGCCTTCAACTCATGACCTGTTTGGCTACATGCAAGTGCCCTAACCTTTGTGTAAGAAGGGATTATGATGAGACCTATCTCACAGGCTTGAAGTGGGATTAGAAGAGTTGGCACATGCACAGCAAATAGGATCATGCCTGAATCTTCATAAGCACATGAGAGATATTAGTTATCATCTTGAGGCATTTGAGATGAGTGGCAGTTTGTATATTTTTATTCATTCCTTTATCCTGCAACCCTTCATTAAGAACCACTCCTCTGTTCTAGTCCTTAGAGATGAAGGCAACCTGCTGCATTTCAAGGTCTGTGCTCATGATCCTGATCAATTTAACAAAATCTTTAAATTTGATGGTGCACTATTTTAGAAAATCAAAAAAGTTTGATTTCACTTGAATATCCCATATTTTTAAGTAATCAATTTTATTTTCTCCCTTAACTCAAGTCTTTGAAAGTCTGTTGGATTTGTTTTAAGATTGATTGGGCTGTTTTGGCAGAAATGGTGCTTCAGGAACAATCTTTCCATTAGCTTGTCAAGTGTTGGTATCCAGTGTATTGTCCTGGTTTTGACAGACAGTTGGCTGTAGACAAATTACTTTTTCTTTCTATCTTGCATCTGGGTGTAATGCTCTGAGGACATGTGAAGCCTTTGCTAGGTATCCCTATTTTAATTAACATTAGAGTCAATAAGTTGCTATGGTCTAAATATAGTAGTGCAAAAAGATCTCCATTCTCTGGGGCTGGTGGAGACAGGAGCTGGGCTGGTCTCCCTGACTCATCATCCCCATTACCGGAAGATGCCTTGTCAAGTGAATAAGGATATTAGTTCCCAAATCAGAGTTACACTTTAGTTAATGGGAGTTAAGTGCCTTTCTCAGAGCAATCGGGGATAATCTACACATGTGCAGTAGCAGGTAAGTTTTACTCTAGCTGCATTAGTAAAGGGAAATGGACAGCTTGGTGAGGAAGACAAGACATTGCTTCTCTGCCTGAGCAATGGGGACATAGCCTCCCTGAGCCCCTGACCTATGGTATCTGCAAACACTGAGACCTGGGTGCCCATGTCCTTCAGTTTCAGTTCAGTCGTTCAGTCATGTCTGACTCTTTGTGACCCCATGGACTGCAGCACGCCAGGCTTCCCTGTCCATCACCAACTCCCAGAGGTTGCACAAACTCATATCCATTGAGTCAGTGATGCCATCCAACCATCTCATCCTCTGTCGTCCCCTTCTTCTCCTGCTTTTGTTCTTTCCCAGCATCAGGGTCTTTTCCAAGGGGTCAGTTCTTTGAATCATGTGGCCAAAGTACTGAAGTTTCAACTTGAGCATCAGTCCTTCCAATGACTATTCAGGACTGATTTCCTTTAGGACTAACTGGTTGGATCTCCTTCCAGTCCAAGGGACTCACAAGAGTCTTCTCCAACACCACAGTTCAAAAGCATCAATTCTTTGGTTCTCAGCTTTCTTTATAGTCCAACTCTCACATCCATACATGAAAAATCATAGCTTTGACTAGATGGACCTTTGTTGGCAAAGTAATGTCTCTGCTTTTTAATATGCTGTCTAGGTTGGTCATAGCTTTTCTTGTGAGAAGCAAGTGTCTTTTAATTTCATGGCTGCAGTCACCATCTGCAGTGATTTTGGAGTCCCCCAAATAAATAATGTCTTAAGCATCCTGGAAAAAGTCAGTGGAGGAGAAAAATTCCATAGTCAGTGGATTACCAGTATTGAAAGAGGTTGGAGATGAGAGATCATCACTGCATGGTTATAAAGGATTGTGTGTGTGTGTGTGTGTGTGTTTGCTCAGTCGATCAGTCACGTCCAGCTCTTTACAACCCCATGGACTATAAGTCCACCAGGCTCCTCTGTCCATGGAATTTTCCAGCCAAGAATACTGGAGTGGGTTGCCATTTCCTACTCTAGGGGATGTTCCTGACCCAGGGATCAAATTCAAGTTTCTTGCATCTCCTGCATGGGCAGGCAGATTCTTTACCATTGAGCCACCTGAGGAGCTACAAAGGGTTAGTGCCTTGGGAAAGAATATGTATAGGAAACAGCACTCTGAGTACAGGGTAGTGAGGTTGAGATGATAGGCTGGTCAGGAGTATACTAGGAAGGGCAGGTGACTTGGGCATTCAGTTCAGTTCAGTTCAGTTCAGTCGCTCAGTTGTGTCTGACTCTTTGTGACCCCACGAATTGCAGCACACCAGGCCTCCCTGTCTATCACCAACTCCCGGAGTTCACCCAGACTCACATCCATCGAGTCAGTGATGCCATCCAGCCATCTCATCCTCTGTCATCCCCTTCTCCTCCTACCCCCAATCCCTCCCAGCACCAGAGTCTTTCCCAATAAGTCAACTCTTTGCATGACATGGCCAAAGTATTGGAGTTTCAGCTTTAGCATCATTCCTTCCAAAGAAATCCCAGGGCTGATCTCCTTTAGAATGGACTGGTTGGATCTCCTTGCAGTCCAAGGGACTCTCAAGAGTCTTCTCCAACACCACAGTTCAAAAGCATCAATTCTTCTGCACTCAGCTTTCTTCACAGTCCAACTCGCACATCCATACATGACTACTGGAAAAACCATAGCCTTGACTAGACGAACCTTTGTTGGCAAGGTAATGTCTCTGCTTTTGAATATGCTATCTAGGTTGGTCATAACTTTCCTTCCAAGGAGTAAGCGTCTTTTAATTTCATGGCTGCAATCACCATCTGCATTGATTTTGGAGCCCCCCAAAATAAAGTCTGACTCTGTTTCCACTGTTTCCCCATCTATTTGCCATGAAGTGATGGGACCAGATGCCATGATCTTCGATTTCTGAATGTTGAGCTTTAAGCCAAATTTTCACTCTCCTCTTTCACTTTCATTAAGAGGCTTTTTGATTCCTCTTCAGTTTCTGCCATAAGGGTGGTGTCATCTGCATATTTCCCTATACTCTGTGTTCTCTTGATCTATGACCGTATATATTTAATATTCTCCATTCCCTGCACAGCACTAAGTATTAGATGCTCAATCTGAGGCACAGAGGAGCTTAGTAACATAGTTTGTACTGGCAGCTGTGTCCAACTACAAAACAATGTTCTTCTGTAGCAGACAACTGAGAATTATGGTGGTGGGGATGGGAGTTAAATAGCAGAGGACCAATGACATGAGCACAATATAATCCCAATTCAAAAAATCCTGCTCAAGATCTTATCCACAAAACCAATGCAAAAGAACTAAACATTAATTCATTGTTTCTAACCTACATATTTTTATTTCAGAAGACGCTAAATATAGTTAATGCAATGTTGGATCTCTTTGCTTATTAATAAGTGAATCCTCAACAAAATTCTAGCGTAATGAGTTGCAGATATGCATGGGGCTGTAAGAAGTTCAGAGCATGGTATAGTCAGACGAGACTAGATTTGTTTTTAAGTCGCATCCTCTCCCTATCAGTATGTTACTTTTATGCTAGATTTCTGAGTC
Source organism: Bubalus bubalis (assembly GCF_019923935.1). Lineage (NCBI taxonomy): Eukaryota > Metazoa > Chordata > Mammalia > Artiodactyla > Bovidae > Bubalus > Bubalus bubalis. The sequence goes on from NC_059176.1 coordinate 60,482,439, forward strand.
TCACCAATCAATAGAATTATCCCCTGCTTTCTTTCTGTGCCTTCATTTAAACATCAAGGTGAAATTCAAAGGCTTGCAGAGACTACTTGGGTCATTCAAGAGATCACTGGTCTTCTGGGAATTGCCTTTGTTTTTCATCACTGCATGAGCTTTTATTGCTCAGATTTGGGTCATGTGCCCCCGTCATCCTTGTCCTCCCACTCACACCCTTTCAGGAACTCAGCTCAGCACATGCAAACAGTCCTGTAGGCATGAAATTAGGTGAGGGGATAGAACACAGGAATTTTTTTTTTAGCTGTTTAATTGCAGTCTTATGTGGGAACTCCCAGTGATGATGAGGGATTTTATAAACCATTGTAGCCTCATTCAACAACAGACTACTAATTAGCTCATTTACGTGGGTACTAAACTCATCTAAGAAAAGGAGCAGAGCCTAATTAGAGAAATCTCAAAGGATATTAAACCCCAATCCTTTAAAGTTACAGTTTGAAAAAAAACACACAGATTCACAAAAGCATACACGCTATACACATGCACTTGCACGCACACACAATCTGAGACCAAGAACTCAGGTGAATGGTAATCCCAAGTACTGACTGATAACTGTTAATTAGAAAGGACTTTGGTCACTACTGCTGCCTTCATAATATAATAAAAAAAAAGGACTCGACTAACATGAAATAATTCACGCTGAACCAAACCATAAATTCATTCTCCCTTCAACTTAAACATCTTTGAAAGATTTGTGGAAATAAGAGGTTATTTAAGAAAAAGACTATAGTGTATTATTCTATTATTATAATCATTTCTTGCATTTAATTTTTTTAATGGACCTCAAATCTTATGTTGGCTGATGTTTGTTTTCTGAGAGTCCAGGCTTTTCATTTATTTGTGTACTTCCCTGATTATTTTCTCAACTGCAGTTATGTTCCAAGGCACTTTGCAAGGAGGGTATTCAAAATCAGACATGAATCCTACCATTTCAGGGGCAGATGTATGTCAGTCCATTTGACAAATGGTTAATGATCATCTGCAAATGCAAGTATTAATAAGGGATCATCCCTTTTAGAAAATGAGACAGAAATAGAACTAAGTAATATATATATACACACATAAAATGTATATGTATACACATACATATACATTTCATTCCAATATAAATTATTTTGTTATAATTATATTATAATTAACATTTTATTACATATATATATATATAAAGACATTTGCAGAAGAGGACTATCAGAAAGAAGAGAGAGAGAAGGACCTGGAGGAATCACAAAGTCTTTGCTGAAAAGGTTGCTCCTGAGCAAGGTTATGATGGCCAAGTAAGAAAATGCCAGCAAAGGGAAGAGCATCAATTTAATGAAAAGGAGGGTAGGATGACAAATGATTAGTTTAGTGGGAGTTAAAATGGTTTGCTGTGGCTGAGGGAAGTGTTTGAGACAAGGAGTGGACAATTAAGTGGAATAGTGAATGGGACAACTATTGAGGGAGGTCCTAAGAATGACCTAGGCAACAATTACAATAATTGTTAACATTTATTGAGAATGGACTGTGCAATGAGCCTATTGATAAACATGCTACATGTACAGTAAGTTCTTTTAGCAGAAATCCTTTTCAGAGTTAAAGTGTTTCATTTTGATGAGGTCCAATTTGTCAGTTTTTTCTCCTATGGCTCCTACTTTGGTAGCAAGTCTAAAAAGACTTCCTGAAGATTTTTTTTTATTATGATTAATTTTTAATTTTTAAAAATTTTTAAATAAATTAATCTATTTATTTTACTTTACAATATTGTATTGGTTTTGCCATACATTGACTTGAATCCGCCATGAGCGTACATGCTCTTTCTATGCTATTTTTCTAAAAACATTGTTTACTTTTGTCTACAGTCTCTTAATCTAGGGTAGTAAGTTGTTATTAGTTTGTCTTTCAGTATAGCTCCCTCAACATTATAGGATTTTTCTTATCTATTTGATTCCATTTAGCATAATATATATTGGAGAAGGAAATGGCAACCCACTCCAGTGTTCTTGCCTGGAGAATCCCAGGGACTGGGGAGCCTGGTGGGCTGCCCGTCCATGGGGTCGCACAGAGTCAGACACAACTAAAGCGACTTAGCAGCAGCAGCAGCAGCATATATTGCTGAAGAATTAATGTTTTGAACTGTGGTGTTGGAGAAGACTCTTGAGAGTCCCCTGGACAGCAGAGAGATCAAACCAGTCAATTCTAAAGGAAATCAACCCTGAACATTCACTGGAAGGACCGATGCTGAAGCTGAAGCTCCTGTAACCTTGGCCACCTGATGAGAAGATCTGACTCATTGGAAAAGACCTTGATATTGGGAAAGACTGAGGGCAGAAGAAGATGGAAACAGAGGATGAGATGGTTGGATGGCAACACTGACTCAATGGACAGGAGTTTGAGCAAGCTCCAGGAGATGGTGAAGGATGGGGAAGCCTGGCGTGCTGCAGTGCGTGAAGTCACAAGTCAGATATGACTTAGTGACTGAAACACAACAAGGCGTCATATATTAATATACCAATAGCCTAGTTTTTTTTGAGACAAGTTTCTTATTTGTGGATTTCTTTGAATCTCGCTCACATGCTTTTCTCTATCCCTCTCTCTGTATTTCTCCAACACTTACTGAGTGAAGACCTGATGGTCACTGTATTACATGCATGTTATATGCTGGGCACTTGTTATTAATATTCTCAACCATTCTATTAGGAAAATGCTATTATTTCTAATTTGTTATGAAAATGAAATGAAAACTGAAGTGTTGAAAGAACTTACTTTGGACATGAAGCAAGCAGGTGTTGAAAGCAGGATACAAATTCACACAGCCTGACTTCAGAGTCCCCTTACCCTGTACTGAACTGGGATGTATAACTATCTATAATAAAATAAATTATAGATATCAGTGATATTTGTATAGAAAGCATTACTAAACAGAATGTGAACAGAAACGGTTGATTATAACATATTATTACTTTAGAGCTTTCTCAGATGACTTTTTCTTCCTGTTTTCTAAGGTAAATTACAGTCACATGGAAACACAGACACGGGGAGGACATGTGAAGATAGAGGCAGAGCCTAGATACTTCTACATGCATGCATGCTCAGTCACTTCAGTCATGTCCAACTCTTTGCGACCCTATGGGGTATAGCCCTTGCGGCTCCTCTGCCCATGGGATTCTCTGGGTAAGAATATGGGAGTGGGTTGCCATGCCCCCCGGCAGGGCATCTTCCCAGCCCAAGGATCAAACCCGTGTCTCTTGTATCTCCTGCACTGGCAGGCCAATCCTTTACCACTAGTGCCACCTGGGGAGCCCTACAAGCAAAGAGCTGCCCCAAATTAGACTGTGATCAGCAGCTAGGAGTGACGGATGGTATAGATTCTCCCTCAGATCGCTCGGACAGAACCAATCTGGCTCACACCCTGATTTCACACTTTTAGCATCCAGAGCTGGGAGATAGATAGTATATTTATTTAAGCTATCAAACTTGTTTTAATTAGAAAGCTAAAATTAGTTTGGTTTAGACTTATAGTATACATTACATTATATATAATATCACTAATTTGCATTATGGGTTTTTAAATATGAATTTCTTTTTTTCAGTGTAAGTGCCAAGGAGCAGACCATGAATAAATAGGGTCAAAGGCACACACGGGAGATTAAATATTATTTTGGTAAATTTGAACATCCCTAATAACTATTAAGAGGATGCTCTGTTTGTATAAATTGGGCATGTTAAATAAGTCAGCTGGTCTCACTGTTAATCAAAGGAGGGGTTGGGGGTCATAACCAACAGCTACACAGGAAAGACCCATTCCCTCTCCCACATCCTGAGAACGGACTTCCTGGCCTGCAGCCAAGGCAAATGCTCAGATGTGAGTGGTGCATTTTGCCCAAGTGGAAAGAGTGATTTCTGGTTATGAAACTAGGGTGTGTCTTTGTAAGGAATTTAGGAATAAAAAAGGTATATAAAAGAAATTAAAAATCACCTGTAATTTCATCATCAGAGACATCAAAGTCAAGTATGCATATATGTATATCTACAGAAGGTGTGGTCAAGAATAAGATTATTCCATACGTAAAGATTTGTCATCCTGCTGTGTATTATGGGGACTACTTTATGCCAATAAATTAGGGCTAGTTCATACTGTTTTAATGTCTCTATGGTAAACCATGGATGGATACAACATAATACAACAAACATAGAATTAACCATTCTCCTGTTGGTAAATATTAAAGTTGCCATAGTCATTTTTGATACTTTGAACCATAGGTTAACCAACTTTTTTATGTACTGAAGTAATCTGATTACTTCCTTGGAATCTGAATTTTTACAGGGAGCTGGGAAATATTGATGGCCTGTAGTTAAACTGCAGGTATGCTAGACAAGGAGAAAAATGCTTATCCTGGAGGGTTTGGGCTCTGTTCAGCTTTATTGCTTCTGAAAACCAGAATGGTTTCATTGTCTGCCTGTTTTAGATGATACCAATGGGAACAGAGCTCCTTGAGGACAAATAAGAATAAAATGCATGGATGGCTTGTGTCACTAAAGGATCTTATGGCCCAACTATAGCATGTGCAATGAATGAGGACTTCTACAACCTGATTTTTAACCACACTGGGCAGACATAATGAGTAAGAATGTGTATACATGTGTATTGGAAGGTCCAGGTCACTGATGACTAAGTGAAGGAATGTCTGTGTGAATGGGGTGAACTTACTGGGGTGGTGAAAGGCCTGAGACATCTGAGTCAGAAAGACTGAAAGTGAGAGGAACCAATTGTGGAAGGGGGAGGCCTGGATTTGCACATGGTTCAGCTGCTACACCTTTCCTTCTGGGAAGCCTCCTCTATCCTCTTTGGAGGGAGTATTTATCTGCATAGTAACTTTCAGGATATTTCTGGCAGCCTATATTGACATGTGTCTCTACCACTTAGCAGAGTTCCTTGCCACAATCCATCTGAAGCACAGGAAACCACCTACAATGCAGGAGATCCAGGTTCGATCCCTGGGTCGGGAAGATCCCCTGGAGAAGGAAATGGAAACCCACCCCTGTATTCTTGCCTGGGAAATCCCATGGACAGAGGAGCCTGGTGGGCTACAGTCCATGGGGTTGCAAGAGTTGGGCACAACTTAGTGACTAACCACCTTGGCATGATGGAAGTTTTTTCAACATGTGAATCCATACATGAGAGTACGCTAGAGCATGTTCAAGTGAAGTTTCTGAAATGTTGTTGCTGTTGTTCAGTCACTGAGTCGTGTCCAACTCTTTGCCACCCCATGGACTGCAGCATGCCAGGCTTCCCTGTCCATCACCATCTCCCACAGCTTGCTCAGACTCATGTCCATCAGGTTGGTGATGCCATCCACCCATCTCAACCTCTGTCATCTCCTTCTCTTCCTGCCTTCAATCTTCCCCAGCATCAGAGTCTTTTCCAGGAGGTCTAAGGCAATTCAGGGGAAGGTTTTGAGGAGAGAGAAGGGAAGGAAATCTCAAGAGCCTTGCTAGTTACTTTATGAGAGAGCTGAACTGCAATGAGGCACTTTGAAGCCCAAATATGTCCCAATTTCATGGACAGATAACAGGGCTGGAAGGTTGGTGCTCTGCCTCGTCGACTTCTCCTGTACATGACTGGAACCCTAGGTCATTCTCTTCAGAATTAAACCTACACTTAGCTGTCAGAACAATCCTGTTCTCATGAGAAACCCTAGAAGCCTTCATTTAGGAGTCCAGCATCACGATGTATATGACCTTGTATCCTAGTTCTGGTACCAAGGGGATTGATTTCCCACCCTCTCCTCTATCCTTGGATACCTGAATGCACTCATTTTCTTCTCCAGGCCTCAGTCCTTGCACTGAGAAACTGCCTGGAGAGCCATTTCTTCTGGAACTAGGACTGATCTTGCTCTGTTAATTTCCAACCCTTGGGACCAACCCAGCAGATGGAATATTCTCCTTGTTTTGCTAACTGCTTGGGCTTCCCTTGCAGCTCAGCTGGTAAAGAATTCACCTGCAATGTGGGAGACCTGGGTTCAATCCCTGGGTCAGGAAGATCCCCTGGTGAAGGGAAAGGCTATCCACTCCAGTATTCTGGCCTAGAGAATTCCATGGACTGTGTAGTCCATAGGGTAGCAAAGAGTCTGACATGACTGAGTGACTTTCACACATTATAGAAGTATAATTAATACATGATAGACTGCATATATTTAAAATGTGCAATTTGCTAAGTTTTGACATATGTTCACAATCATGAAACCATTACAACAATCAAAATAAAAAGCTTATTACTGCAAAAGTTTCCTCTTACCCCTGGTAATCCTTCCCTTCTGCCATTTATCTCTATCACCATATATTCATTGTCCTTTTCTAGAATCTTAAATAAGTAGAATCATGCATCTTGTACCCTTATTTTGCCGTGCTTCTTTTACTCAATGTAATTATTTTGAGATTCATTTCTGTGATTGCATGTGTTAATATCTTTAATTGCTAAGCAATATTCCATTATGTATCAGAATTTCTTTATGTACTCATTTGTTGATGAATATTTTGAATTGTTTCTGAATTTTGGTTGTTACCAAAAAGAGTTGCTATGAGTATTCATGAACAAGTCTTTGTATGAGCATGTGTTATTGTTTCTCTTTGGCAAATAACTGGAAGTAGAATGGTGGGATTGTATGACAGGTGTATTTTAACTTTTTGACAAAGCACTAAATTGTTTTCCAAAGTGGTTGTACCAGTTTATTTTATTTTCTTGTGCTCCAAAATCATGAGGGCAGTGACTGTGGCCATGAAATTAAAAGTTGCTTGCTCCTTGGCAGAAAAGTTATGACAAACCTAGACACCATATTAAAAAGCAGAAACATCACTTTGCCGACAAAGTTCCATATAGTCAAAGCTATGTTTTATCCAGTAGTCATGTACAGAGGTGAGAGTGGACCATAAAGAAGGCTGAGCAGCAAAGAAATGATACTTTTGAATTGTGGTGCTGGAAAAGACTCTTGAGAGTCCCTTGGACAGCAAGGAGATTAAACCAATCAATTCTAAAGGAAATCAACCCTTAATATTCATTGGAAGGACTGATGCTCCAATACTTTAGCCACCTGGTGTGAAGAGATGACTCATTGAAAAAGCCCCTGATGGTGGAAAAGATTGAAGCCAAAAGGAGAAAGGGGCTGCAGAAGATGGCATAGTTAGATAGCATCACTGACTCAATGGGCATGAGTTTGAGCAAACTCCAGGAGATTGTGAAGGATGGAGAATTGTGGTGTGCCATAGCCCATGGGGTCTCAAAGACTTAGACATGACTTAGCCACTGAAGAGTAACAGTAACATTTTGCCATCAGAAGTATATTAGATTCCAGTTTCTATCAGTCTTCATCAACACTTGCTATGGGCATTTTATTCATTTCTTCCCTGTGATAGTTATACAACAGTATCTAATTGTAGCTATAATTTGCATTCTCCTGATGACTAATGATATTGAGAATTTTTTCTTGAACTCATGTATTATCTTCATATCTTCTTCAATAAAGTGTCTGTCTTTTGCCCATGTTTTATTGAGTTGCTTGTTTTCTTATTATACTCTTTTGAGAATTCTTTATACATTGTTAATGTAGGTCCTTATCAGATATAAATTGCAAGTATTATCTCCAAATTTATAGTCTTCTTTTCATTCTCTTAAAAATGTCTTTTAAGGGCATGCCTTTTTACTTTTGATAAAATTCAACCTCCTGAATTTTTCTTTCATAGATTATATCTTAATGTTGTACCTAACTACAACTGAATCCAAGATTGACACCACAATTTTATTACATTTGCTCTATAAATTGTGTGGCTTTAGGTTTTACCTTTGTATCTATGGTCTATTTTGAGTTAATTTTGGTAAATATATGGAAGAAGGGTTGAAGTGGGATTCTGTTTTTTTTGTTTGCTTTTCACATGGCTAGTCGGTTGTTTCAGCACCATTTGTTGAAGTATCTTTTCACCAATGAAATGCTTTTGAATGTTAGTTACAGTTTTGTTGTTCATATATGTGTAGATGGATCTATTTTTGGACTCTACTCTTTTCCACTGATCTATTTGTCAAAATATTGATGTCAGTTCTACATTATCTTGATAACTAGGTCATTGTACTAAGTCTTAAAATAGGATAATTATAGTCTTCCAAAATTTTATTCTTTTTTCAGATCATTTTGAATATTTTAGGTCCTTTAAAATCCTTATGAATTTTAGAATCAGTTTATCAATTTCCACAAACAAAATCAGCATTTTCGCTTAGACTGTGTTAAATCCAATATCAATTTAGAAAGACTTTTTCTTGGCAAAGACTCAGCCAATGAAGAACCATAAACCCTGAGTCTATCATACCCTCTCCCCGCCCTCCCTGCTCCCGCCAACTTCCATTTCTCTCTTATTAAAGTACTCTCATTCTCTTGCAGGGCTGGGATTTGCATGTCTCACCATGGTTACAGACCACAAATTGCAATTCCCTGCTGAACCCCGTTTATAATGGAGAAATATCTGGCAATCTATTTGTTTTAGGTCAACACACACAAAGTACAAAAACCTTTCACAAAGAACCACATTTTGTATAATTCAATTTTTATGAAGTATCCAGAATAAGCAAGTCTATAGACAGAGGGAAGTCGTGTTGGGCCAAGGAGATGGAGAAAAAGGAGGGATTGCTACTGAGCACAGGGTTTCTTTGATGAGACAAAATATTTCAAAATTAGATTGCAGTGATGACTGCACAATTCTGTCAATACACTAAAAACCATTTTAAATGGGTGAATGGCATGGCACATGAGTAAAAATAAAGCTTCATAAAACTCCTTTACAAAAAGGTCAATTTGTGGAGAATTAATATCTTAACAATCTTGAATCCTTGGCCCATGAACATGGTATAAATTTTCTTTTATTTAGATCTTATTTAGCTTTTCAGGGCAGCATATTTTGGTTTTCAGATCTTATACATATTTTTTTTTTCATGAGTGATAGTGAAAGTCACTCAGTTGTATCCAACTCTTTGTGATCCCATGGACTGTAGCCTGCCAGGCTCCTCTGTCCATGGAATTGTCCAGGCAAGAATACTGGAATGGTTTGCCATTTCCTTCTCCATTACTTTTCATATTTACCCCTAAATATTTTATACTTTTGATGGTATCTTAAAGTGCATTTTTATTTCAATTATTAATTTTCGGCTGTTAGTATAGAAATACAACTGATTTTTTTATTTGGATCTTGTTTCCTCTTACTTTGCTAAACTCATTAGTTCTAGTAGCATTTTGGTTGAGTCCAATGAAACAGACAATCACATGGTCTTTAAATAAATCTCTCTCATGGACACATCTCTCTAATGATGAGTGAATCCTAGACTCCTATCTCCCCAGATCTCTTTGCCTCATCATGATGTTATTGCTATGCAGATGACACCACCCTTATGGCAGAAAGCAAAGAGGAACTAAAGAGCCTCTTGATGAAAGTGAAAGAGGAGAGTGAAAAAGCTGGCTTAAAGCTCAACATTCAAGAAACTAAGATCATGGTATCTGGTCCCATCACTTCATGGCAAATAGATGGGGAAACAATGGAAACAGTGAGAGACTTTATTTTCTTGGGCTCCAAAATTACTGTTGATGGTGACTGCAGCTATGAAATTAAAAGACACTTGCTCCTTGGATGAAAAGCTATGACCAACCCAGACAGCATATTAAAAAGCAGAGACATTACTTTGCTGACAAAGCTCTGTCCAGTCAAGGCTATGGTTTTTCCAGTAGTCATGTATGGATGTGAAAGTTGGACTATAAAGAAAGCTGAGCACCAAAGAATTGATGCTTTTGAACTCTAGTGTTGAAGAAAGCTCTTAAGAGTCCCTTGGACTGCAAGGAGATCTAACCAGTCCATCCTAAAGGAAATCAGTCCTGAATATTCATTGGAAGGACTGATGCTGAAGTTCCAATACTTTGGCCACCAGATGCAAAAAGCTGACTCCTTGGAAAAGACCCTGATGCTGGGAAAGATTGAAGGCAGGAAGAGAAGGGGATGACAGAGGATGAGATGGTTGGATGGCATTACCGACTCGATGGACATCAGTTTGAGTAACCTCTGGGAGCTGGTGATGGACAGGGAAACCTGCCATGACTCAGTCCATGGGGTCACAAAGAGTCGAACATGACTGAGCAACTGAACTGAACTACTGGATGCTGACCGCCAATGAAGGCTATTCTGAGCACTGGGTATTATGTTTTCCAGAATACATAAACCACTTTTTAGGAAAAAGGAGTTCCCAGACCAAGTAGGTGGCTCCATGCCTAGCAATTAGCCAACTCTAAGAGCATTTAATTCTCAGTCCTGAAGTCTTCCCATCTGCCCCATGTCACTGTCTAGTGATGGCCCTGGGATCTTACTTTGACAAATAGAGAACTACAGTGAGCCATGGTTAACACTACAGATTTTCTTAAGAAGGTGTTGCTTATATTTTTTTTAATCTAGGAGAATGTGGGCCATATAAAATAACATAAATAAAAATGCAGATTTATAGTTTATATTAAAAAGGAGAACACTCAGAAAGTTGGGTGTATATTTCCATTTGCGTGGCAAGATAAGGGACTTCCAGAAGGTGCTACTGTTAAAGAGTCTGTCCGCAAATGCAGGAGAAGCAAGAAACATGGGTTCAATCCCTGGGTCAGGAAGATCTCTGGAGTAGGAAATGGCAACTCTGTCTAGTATTCTTGCCTGGGAAATTCCACAGACAGCTTAGACTGGCAGGCTACAGCCCGTGGGGTCACAAAGAGTTGGACATGACTCAGTGTGTGTGTGTATATGTGCGCATGCGTGCACACACACACACACACACACATGGCAAGATAAATGCTGCTCCTGACTTGTCTAACTTAGGTCATTTACCTGACCCTTATATTTGCATTTGAGTTTCAAATTCTGCCCAGGTCAGGTGGACTTGCCTAGGCTTAACAGGGAAGGGGCACTCATTCATTCATTTACCTGTCAATGTCCATTGAGCTTAGGGATTGCGTGTCAAACACTAGGAGAGGTATTTTCTACAGATGGAAAAATTAACTTTTGTTTCCTGCTTCCAGAGAGCTAGGTGGAATCATTAAGATGCTGTTGCTGCTAAGTCACTTCAGTCGTGTCTGACTCTGTGTGACCCCATAGATAGCAGCCCACCAGGCTCCCCCGTCCCTGGGATTCTCCAGACAAGAACATTGGAGTGGGTTGCCATTTCCTTCTCCAATGCATGAAAGTGAAGAGTGAAAGGGAAGTCGTTCAGTCGTGTCCAACTCTTCACGACCCCATGGGCTGCAGCCCACCAGGCTCGTCCATCCATGGAATTTTCCAGGCAAGAGTACTGGAGTGGGGTGCCATCACCTTGTTCTGTATATTTTTGAATTATAATTTTTCTAGATATATGCCTGGAAGTGGGATTGTGATAAAAACAGTATGATAATTCTATTTATTTTTCTGGGGAACCTCAATAGGATAAATGGACAAAAAAGTCCTCCTGTATAGCATAGGGAACTATATTCAATTCCTGAGATAAACCATAATGGAAAAGAATATAAAAAAGTATATGTGTGTATATATATATATATATATACACATACACACACACACACACACACACACACACACTAAGTCACTTCATCTGTGTCCAACTCTTTGCGATTCTATGGACTGTAGCCCACCACTTCTGTCCATGGGATTCTCCAGGCAAGAATACTGGAGTGGGTTGCCATGCCCTCCTCCAGAGGATCTTCCCAACCCATGGATCAAACCCACATCTCTTACATTTCCTCCTGCATTGACAGGAGATTCTTTACCACTGCGCCACCTGGGAAAGCCAACCTATATCTATATCTATATCTATCTGAGTCACTTTGCTGTACAGCAGAAGTTAACATATTGTAAATCAATAAAATGTAAAATATCAGTTATGATGTAGATAAAAATGATACTATTGTGCTGTGTCATTTCAGTACATGTTCCTAAATAAATATAGAATAAAGGGGTAGTGGTCATAAAGAGATTTCCAGAGGAAGTAACAGGTGGTCAGGGTCTCTGAAGTACAAAGAACTGACAGGCAGAAAAGTGAAGATGTTGAACTGGCAGAGGAAACAGTTTGTGAAAGCCACGAAAGCATGAACTTAAAATACAGGCATTGGGAGTTACAATTAATTCATTCTGGCTGGGACTGAAGGATGCGGAGAAAAAGAAGGTGGAGTTAACGGCTCCAAAACAGAAGTGCCTATAAGAGGAAAACATTACTTGTGTTAAATAAATTGCCTTCAGTAAGCCGAAATCACTCTTACTGAACGCAAGCGAGTAACCGCTTTCCCCAGAAAGCAGATCGCTGGTTGCCATGTAAGATTCATAAGATCCTCTTCCATCACTCTGTGTCTCTTCTGGAGATTTTTGTTATCATGTGGGGTATGTGCACAAGTTGCTCACACATTTCAATTTATTTTTTCACACTTTCATTTTTTTTTCCTTTCGAGGAAATAATTTTCTTGTATCTTCTCGATGTAAGTTACAGGTGCAGAGTTTTTTGAAAAGGATGAAAATGATAAGACCTCAAACACTAGTAATCCTGGACAATCATCTGAACCTAAAAAATTCCTATTTCAAACATGGTATTCCAGCAGTGGGATATCTTCAATGCTTTCTTTGTGCTGGTTTCATCATCAGTGAAGCCATTCCCCACCCCTACTCCCTTTCAGCTCAAAATTTCTTGGCAATATCCCTGTGACATACAATCCCCATTAACTCTCATCCAGGGGAGGTGTTTCCCAGTACGACCAGAGGAACTTAGATTATGATGAGAATACTGTGTGTGTTGGAAAGTCTCTAAAATCAAATCTAAGATGAGGGACGGACAGGCAAAGGATGGGAAAGGAAGCATAAAGACACGAGGAATGATCATGTTGCAACAAATGTGAATTTATTATTGTTTACCTTCAGGAAAACGGGAAAATGGTTCATGTCTTTCTTCCTTAATTGCTTGGTTGACCTCAGGGGGAAAAAAAAAGAGAGAGAGAGAGAAGTCTAAGTTAAATGTACACCGTTTCATCTGAAAATGCTCATCCCTTGCCCCCAGGTACTTTCCTTTTCGGCTGAGTACCCGTGTGGTTTCTGCGTTTCTGAGCAGAGAGAGCCAGCGTCGCTCTAATAGCCCTTGAGAAAGTGCTTCAGGAGGTATTTGCAGAGAGCGAGGTGCCAGGGCACAGCCTTGTCTCCTCGACATGCCCCAGATATTGAACCTTCCAGTAACTACAATTACAACCCAAACCACAAAATGTAGATTTACAGATTGTTTTCAACAACACCCATTCAAATTTACTTATATTTACACTAGAAAAATTAGGGTAAGTGCTATTGTGACCAGAGACACAGACCAGGATCAATAACCAACCAATTCTTGGCTAATAAAGCACTTCTCTAAGGTCTACGGTTGCTCTCTTCTGACTTTGAGGTTGGCCTCTAATGTCTTATCCATTGACTTTTCCCGTAAATATGTCTAATCGAGGCCATGTAGGATTCTAAAGAGAAATGATACACTTGGTTTGGTAAGAATTGCTAATTAACCAAGTAAGTAAAACCTGTAGCTGCTATGACTCCCAGCATTGCTCCTGTAGTAAAAACTTAGATACAAGAAATTAAAAGTAAAACAGCAACTTCCATTTGAGATATACAGACTCTGTCTGTATATGCGTGTGTTACTTTTCCTTCTTCCAAATCCTAAGAACTTTAAAAGATGTCTATAACAGTATTTCCCAGTGTTATAAAACCTTTTACCAGGAAAATAACATGCAAGATATTTTCATGTGACACAGGAATTCTTCAATCATCTTTAATTTCAGTTTGTACAAAGTTCTCATTTCACAGTCACAAAAGATTACATTTCATATTAGAAAGGTCAAGAGAGATTAGTTTGGGTCCTTGTATACTTGAATCATTAATTTTTTCTGATAACAGAGCAGAGTATTTAATCAAAACTAAAGGAAATAAAATAATGAATGACAAGGGAAGGGAATAGAAGGAGATCAAGAAAAGTTTCTGAATATATATTCCCAGGCGGAAGAGTCCCGCCATAATGATACCTGTGCGTGGAGAGGCTTTTTGACGAAGACACCTCTGCCTGGAGTGCTTGCTTGATGTATCCTGACTCCTCCAACACCTTGTTATCTCTGCTCCTTTGGCCAGAGGCAACAACCCCCCCAACTCAGTTGATTAGAGTCTGGTACAGGGGTGATGGTCGAGATTTCATTACCACAGGGGCCTGTTAGTGCGACTCTCTTCCAAGTTCACAAACCTGCCCTGTTCCTACCTGACCCCAGGTCACAAGGAGAATGAGGTGAAAATGTAATTCTTTCAGGGTAGAGATCTTACTGGCTGGTGCTGGGGGGCATGGGGATGCACACACACAAAGATCCTGCCTGGCAGACACCCCGGCTTTATTGGCATCCTGGGACTCAATTTTTCCATTGAATTTCTCTTTCTCCAGTTTTTATGGAAGGAGGGCAAATCATAGCAGAGTTCTATTTTGAGGGGAAAAAGATTGGTTTATTTAGATGGAAATGATACAGGCTAGGCCGACCACGGGTCATGAAGACACCCTTTTTAGGTGGTTTGAACTATGATGCATGTAATGGGCAAAGGATAGATTCCATAGTCCCCCATGTACTTGTGTCCTGCTCGGGCCAATCTGAAAGTGCTTGAATTTGATATTCTAAGTGTGATATAACATTTTAATACAACTTAGTAAAACAACACAACGTGATACATTTATTGCCAATTTGATCCTCAGGGCAAACTAGGGAGAGAATAACTATTTTCATTTTGATATACACGTGAGGAAATCGCAAAACTCCATTCTCAAGGAGTTCACAGTCACATGGAGGAAACACTGAGTGATACTAGTTTATGACAAGGGATGTCATACAAAGGTCATACAGGACAGGTGCTGTGAAGGACTGCAACACCAAGTTCAGGTTTAAGATGCACGTTGACGGAAATCAGCTAGAGAAGTAAGGAGCCCTCTATTCTGAAGTATTACTAATGAGTCCCCAGACATTCGATCTTGAAAATTGAAAACTTGTCTCCATTAAAGCACAATTTAAAAATTAAAAGAGATAAGCCGGAAACTAGAAGAAGATATCTTCAATCCACATAACAAGCAAAGATTAGAATTTACAAATATAAAGAACTGCAAATAAAAAGGTAACATACCTAGTGAGTAAATAGAAAAAAGAAATTTTAGAGAAGAAATGCATATTACTATTTAGTATGTGAAACCTCCATCTTAAATTTATTAGTATCATGTAAATGTTAATCAAGACCACAAAAAAATATCACTTTATATCACTACATTGGCAAAAATCAAAGGTGTTTACATAAAACTCATATATTGCTGATGGGAGTATTGATTAGTACACCCACTTTGAAAACAATGTAGAATGATTTTGTGAAGTTAATTCACCTACCTAAGACCCAGCATGTGTGTTCTAGGAGATATGCATGTGAATCTTCATAGCAGCAGTGCTCAAAATTGCAAAAAGCTGGAAACAACCCAAATATCCATCAACAGGAGAGTGGATAAATAAATTGTGATATAGTAAACATGATGGAATGTCTTCCATGGTAATAATGAATAAGCTATAGCTACAAACAACAACATGGGTGTATTCTAGAAATGGAATCTAATTCTGAAAATACAATTTCAAACAAAAATTGCAACATAGAGAAGACTTTATATAATTTGACACTTGTATAGTAAATCTTAAATACAAGTGCAATTAATCAATATATCTTTACAGCAGAATATATATGTGATAAATTCATTTGCAGCCAGACAGGGAAAATAAACACAGATTTCAGCATCATGAGTGTTTCTGTAAAGAGATTAAAGTAATGGGTGGGGGAGGAGCACTTAGCTTTTATTGGTGATAAAAGCTCATTGGAAACTGTATTAGAATCTTATATACATTGACTAGGAAGTTAGACTAAATGACCTATAAGTTATTTTTTTACAATGAGCCAAAATATTCAAAATAGGCAAAGTACACCCTTTCATTATAAATTAGTAAACTGAAAAATATGTTAAACAGAAATTACCTAAATTCCTAAAAAAAGCATCATTTTGAATTGCTCAAGGAATATAAGAGTGAAACCCACAACACCAGATTTTTCATGAGCCCGTAATATGAGAACAATATTATCAGACTTATCAAATATGACAAAGACAATGATAATGGTAAATTTACAAACTCAGGGGCCGAAAGGAAATACCCTGAATTATTCTTTGGATAATTATTAAATATGCCCTAAGAATATAAGAAAACAAAACAATAAATATCAAGGCGGAAAACAATGAATTAAAAATAGGAAGAAATACAATGTACTAGTGAAAAACTTAGCTCTTTGAGAAAAAAAAAATGATTTCCTGGAAAATTCAACAACAGGAAGCCTGAGAGAGACAAACGCTCAGATGACTAACTACTGAAAGAAAAGAGAGAGAGCAACCGAAATGAAATGAACATAAGCAATGACCCGGATTCCGTTGCTTCAGACCACACTGCCCTTCCACGCTGTTCTTGCTTTCCCTCATAAACCATTAGGAAGCACACAGAGGAGGGGGTGCCGCTCTGGTCTTTGTTTGCATCTTCTTACTGATTCGATTATACAATAATGTAGCTGAGGGCACCTTGTCCTTTGGATATTCATTGGAACACTGGGAGGTATTTATGAATTTTTAAAGACGTAGTTCTGAGTCAGTTCTTGGTTACTGACAATCCCCTTTGTGCAGGGCACTGGGCCAGGCAGAGTGCAGGAGCAAAGGAGGTAGGAGGCCCCAGCACCTGCCTTCAAGGAGCAGATTAACCTGGGACTCCTCTGGTGAGGGGAGTCCCTGCCTAACCTGGCCTCTGGTAGATTGATCCACTTGTCAGGACAAGAAAGAAGAACCAGGCAAGGAAAAATAAAGGTTCCTAATGACCAATGACCCTGCACAGCACAGAGCTTCTGGGACAGCCAGCATCCCTGCCCTCCCTTCCCATTTCCCAGACTGAGTGGCACTTATGAGAATCTACAGTCAGAGGATTTCAAGAGTCAGAGTAATCATTTGATGATCATAACAGATAGTTTAAAAAAGATGCCTTTACAGAAAAAGAACACAAGGAGCCAGTTATAATGCATGTAAGTAAATAAAGGCTATAGGAAAAGGTACCGGTTTAACAAGAATTATTTCTGAGTCACTATAATTTTCTTCTTTTCTGTATTTTATAAATATTCTACTATAGAAATTTCTGAAGTTATATCTGGGGAAATTATTTTCATACTAATTAATATTCTCTGATTTTTCATTTATGGTTTTTTTTTTGCCTCACCTTCCTAGGGCCCTGTTATATAGCCCAAATGCCACACTTACACAAAGGATTTGCTCTAAGTGAAATAGTCTCAGCTGGGAGTGCTGGTGAAATGAGTGGTACTGGATGAAAGAAGAATAGTCCTTACAGCTGTGTTCTTATGAGTGGAGTGAAGAGAATGTGTAGGCAATTATCCAGTGAATAATATGGCTATAAGGATGTGATCAACAGAGTCAAAAGCTGAACCAAGGAAGACTTTGCTCTTGTTGCTACCTTGTAAAGCAGCGATTCACAAATTTACCTCCACCTTAGAATCCTCTGGCGGGGTTGGTGGTTTGATCGCTAAGTTGTGGCATACTCTTGTGACCCCATGGACTGTAGCCTGCCAGGCTCCTCTGTCCATGGGATTTTTAAAGTTAAAAAATAAAATTAAAAAAAAAAGAATACTGGAGTGGGGTGCCATTTCTTTCTCCAGGGGATCTTCCCAACCTAGGAATTGAACCCACGTTTTCTGCATTGCAGGTAGATTCTTTACCACTGAGCCATCAGGGATTCTGGCATCTTTCAAATCTCTTGTTGTCCAGGACACATCACTCATCAATTACATCTGCATCTCTGGGGGTGGAAATGAGGCTTCTGGATGTCTTTAAATTTCCCAATGATTCTAATATGGATCCAAGTTTGAGAACAATACAGGCTTTTTTTTTTTTTTTTTTTTTTTGCATGTAATAGAGAAATGGCATCGCCAACTCAATGGACATGAGTTTGAGCAAACTCTGGGAGATAGTGAAGGACAGGGAAGCCTAGCATGCTTCAGTCCATGGGGTTGCAAAGAGTTGGACATGACTGAGTGACTGAACAACAACAACAAATAGAGAGATAATTAAACAGTAATCTCCCTTAATTTGCATTATTCAATCTGATAGAAGTCATTTAAGGAGTTGCTATTAGAGCAGCTTTGCTAGATCTGAGGAGTTGGACCATGCCACAGCAGACTTGCTCTGGCTTTCTCTCTGTGAGTTTTAGAAGATCGTGTGATATATTAGAAAAAGTACAAGTTCTGAAGGCAAACAGACCTGGGTTTCCCTTTGTGACCTGGTTTAGACCCTGGGTGTGCCCAGTTCTTACTGCAGCCAGAAGTATCAGGTCCACACAGTCCTGGAAGCCCACAGCCCTGACAGTGCCTGGCCTGCTGCAGGCTGGGCTGTCACCTCTTCCTGAGCCCAGTCAGTACTGACCACTTGGGACTGAGGGCCCTAGAAATGCACCTTCTCCTTTATCCCCAAGCTGGTGTTTTACAACCTTCCTAAGACTCCTCAGAAGGTCTTGTAAGCCTTCCGTGGTGGCCACCATGTGAGTTCACATGCATCCTCATTTTGATTGGTCACTTTCTTCCTGCCTCACACCCTGGCCTTAGATATCATCCTGAAGATTATATCCAGATATGCTATCTATATGCAACAGGTTACTCATCTCAGGCTCTCACTTCAGGAGAACTCAAGTAAGGGCATTACTGTGTCTCATGTACAGAGGTAAGCATTTGGAGCATACATACATTGCCAATAATATCTTTTTACATAGTTGTAAGGAGACTCTTGAGAGTCTCTTGGACTGCAAGGAGATCCAACCAGTCCATTCTGAAGGAAATCAGCCCTGGGATTTCTTTGGAAGGAATGATGCTAAAGCTGAAAGTCCAGTACTTTGGCCACCTCATGAGAAGAGTTGACTCATTGGAAAAGACTCTGATGCTGGGAGGGATTGGGGGCAGGAGGAGAAGGGGATGACAGAGGATGAGATGGCTGGATGGCATCACCCACTCAATGGACATGAGTGTGAGTGAACTCCGGGAGTTTGTGATAGACAGAGAGGCCTGGCGTGCTGCGATTCATGGGGTCGCAAAGAGTCAGACACGACTGAGCGACTGAACTAACTAACTAAGAATTAAATGAAAAAATAAAAATGAGAGATTACATGTAATAACTATATAGAAAGCACCTCTATAAAGAAGGTGTTTTTTTTTTTTTTTTCCTTTTCTTTTTCACTAGTTCCAGGCTTAGAAACTGAGATGTAGGAGGTTCCCTAACTTTCTGGGACTTAAATTCAGCGCAGTCCAACTCCAGAAATGGGGTTCATCCTTTACCAGAATGTTTTCTGCACTTCATTCACCACCTTCCTGTGACCCATAAATTTCCCAAACAACAAACAAACAAAATCCAGAAACAGAAAAAAAGAGTCGCTTTTCATCTCAAGAGCAAAACTTCCTAACTGGCCAGAACTGCTTAGAGATGAAAACTGTCCTGTGTGGCTTTGTCACGTCCTTACTTCCTCTTCCCATTTCCTCTGTGCCTTAGACCAGGTGTGGATGCTACAACCCAGACTCATGGTGTCAAGAATCCAGAAGTACCTTCCATTGCCAGCTCTTGGTCCAGCCTATGGTTGAAGTGCTATGCTATGGAGGGTCATAAAAAAGGTGGAGGATTCAAACTCACCCCACCATATACAGTTGTAAGAATAAATTTTTTTTAAAAATCCAGAAAAAGTCTTAGTAATTTCAGTCTTTTTGAAAAGTTTTTTTTTTTCAAAGTCATCTATCTTATCATTGGTTAATTTGTTAATACCTTTGTATCCATTTAAAAAAAATTAAAAGTAGTTTTCTTGCCATTGGAAGAAGAAGAACTTAAGCACTCTTCTAATACCAGCTGTGTGCACCTTCAATTTTGTCTTAAAAAAAAGATATCTTTATTATGACATGGAAAATGTAAAAGAAAAGAGCTCTTACGGTAGAAACACCATATGTGAGGCAGCACTTGATGTAAACATTGAAGAACTTTTAATGTCTACATAGAAGTGAGGACAAGGTTTGATCACCTGTGATGTGAAAAACTCTGAGATGAGGGTGGAGAGGAATAGCAATACAGCTGTGCTTGCATGGGATACCTGGTGTGCTGGCTCAGAACCAGTTTACTCTTCTTGTCTTGGCCCATCTACTTTAGCACTTGTCCCTGACTAGTATTTTTAAGTACTATTTTTTTCATTTTTAAAGCATGATTATTAATCATGGCCCGCCAGTCTTGTCCAGGACTGTGTGAGATGCATGTGCAATGAATGTAGCTCATGCTCTAGGCTTAGTCAAATCTTAGAAACAACCAGTGATAGCTCTATCCTGAGACAGTATAACTACCACCTCCTTTTCAAGGATAGTATGCAGGAAGCTCCCTGTTGAACAGAGTACACCTGGGCATAGGCAGCTGGAACAGCTAATGCTTTGCAACCTCAGGTTCTGAAGGGAGTGATACTGAATAGGATTCTACGGGACCTTCTAGGGAATAGACCTCCTTCCCCATCCCTTGTGTCCCCTTCCTCTTCTTTATAGAAAAGCCTCAGCTTTCCTGAGTTCCAAAGAGCAAATTTAACCATAGAAGTGAGAAAACGCAGAAACAAAGGAAAATAGTCTAGCAAGACAAAATAATAATTGTTGTTGTTCTTTAGTCACTAAGTCATATCTGACTCTTTTGCCACCCTTGGATTGTAAGTGAAAAACCTTTAGCTCCTCCTCAAAGGATTATGCTGGGAAAGATTGTAGGCAGGAGGAGAAGGGGACAGCAGGATGAGATGATTGGATGGCATCACCGACTCAATGGACATGAGTTTGAGCAAGTTCCAAGAGTTGGTGATGGACAGGGAAGCCTGGCATGCTGCAGTCCATGGGGTCGCAAAGAGTTGGACCCAACCGAGCAACTGAGCTGACTTACTGACAAAGGGTTATAGATAATATCATGAGCTATATATTTGAATTATTTAGTATTTGTAGATATTAAAACCCCCAGCAAGTAGAAGAATTTAATTGCCTGCTGAACACCAGCATGTAGACCTCTGACCATATGGAACCAAAAGGCTGATGATTAGGATTTCTGAAATATCACCCTGGGACCTCACCTTCAATCAATCAGAGAATTGTGCATGAGCTGATCAGGTACCCTCAGACCATTTCCTTCACACTGTCTTTAAAAACTCTTCACTAATACAATTATGTAAAGTTTAAAAATAAGATAAAATTAAAAAAAAAAGAAATGGGGAAAAAAATAAATTAAAAAACAAACAAACAAAAAAAAACTCTTCCCTGAAAACCATCCAGGAGTCTTTTGAGCACAAGCTGCCTATTCTCTCTGCTTGTTGGTGGTGGTGTTCAGTTGCTAAGTCATGTCCGACTCTTTACCACCCCATGAACTATAGCACACCAGGCTTCCCTGTCCTTCACTATCTCCCAGAGTTTGCTCAAACTCATGTCCACTGAGTCGATGATGCCATCCAACCATCTCATCCTCTGTCGCCCTCTTCTCCTCCTGCCCTCAATCTTTCCCAGTATCAGGGTCTTTTCAAATGAGTCAGCTCTTTGCATCAAGTGGCCAAAGTATTGGAGTTTCAGCTTCAACATCAGTCCTTCCAATGGATATTCAGGACTGATTTCTTTTAGGATTGACTGATTTGATCTCCTTGCCATCCAAGGGACTCTCAAGAGTCTTCTCCTGCACTGCAATTTGAAAGCATTAATTCCCTGCAATAAACAATGTACTTTTCCTTCATTATAACCTGGTGTCAGTAAATTGGCTCTACTGTGTGTTGAGCAAGCAAACCCAGTCTGATTTGGTAATGGGAGATGCATCCAGTACCACTGGTTCTGCAAGACCCTTGAATATGTATGTCACCCTAAGAAATCTGGTTAGTGTTCTCCATGAGAAACTTAGAATATTATAGATTAGTTACATATAAATTGTGCATCAGAAAGATGCTAAACAATATTGACGTAAAGTATATAGACTAGTTGAGCCATCTTGCAATTGTGGTTTTATCATTTATAACATGGTATAAATTTACAACTATTCCTTCATTATATTATTGATATTGTCTCCTTTGGGGGCAATGCCTTTCAATACCAATGATTTCAGAAAGAGAAAGGGTATATTGAATAAAACAATCGGGCTTAAGATCTAAATTTCTGTTGGAAATCTGCTGATGAATTGATGGATGACTAATTTGATAAAATGTTAATGTTATTTGCCATGAGGTCCCTGAGGATATCTCTGACTACATGAAAACCAGAAGACACAAATATGCTTAAAAAGTATCAATATTCAACTTGAATATTTTGTAGCAATGCTAAAACTGTGCCCAAAATTAACCATTTAATAAATGCAACTACAGAATTTAAGTATATAGATCATTCTTTGGTACATGACTTCCACTTGAATCAAGTGGAGGTGATGGAATTCCAGCTGAGCTACTTCAAATCCTAAAAGATGATGCCATTAAAGGGCTGCACTGAATATGCCGGCAAATTTGAAAAACTCAGCAATGGCCATGGGAGTGAAAAAGGTTGGTTTTTATTCAAATCTCAAAGAAGGGCAATGCCAAAGGATGTTCAAACTATGGCACAATTGTGTTCATCTCACACACTAGCAAGGTAATTCTCAAAATTCTTCGATCTGGGCTTCAACAGTATGGGAATCAAGAACTCCCAGTTGTAGAAGCTGGATTTAGAAAAGGCAGAAGAACCAGAGATCAAATTGCTAACATCTGTTGGATCATAGAAAAAACAAGGCAATTCCAGAAAAATATTTACTTCTGCTTCATTGACTACACTAAAGCCTTTGACTGTGTGGATGACAACAAACTGTGGAAAATTCTTAAAAAGATGGGAATATCAGAACACCTTACCTGCCTCCTGAGAAACCTGTATGCAGGTCAAGAAGCAGTAGTTAGAACAGTTAGAACCAGACATGGAACAAAGGACTCATTGCAAATTGGAAAAAGAGTGCATCAGGGCTGTATATTGTCACCTTGTTTATTTAGCTTATATGCAGAGTACATCATACCAAATTCCAGGCTGAATGAAGTTCAAGTTGGGATCAAGATTGCTGGGAGAAATATTAATAACCTCAGACCTGCAAATGACAGCACACTAATTGCAGAAAAGGAAGAGGAACTAAAGAGCCTCTTAATGAAGGTGAAAGAGCAGAGTGAAAAAGCTAGCTTAAAACTCAACACTCAAAAAACGAAGATCATGGCATTTGGTCCCATCACTTCATGGCAAATAGATGGGCAAACAATGGAAATAGTGACAAACTTTATTTTCTTGGGCTCAAAAATCACTGCGGTGGGTGGCTGCATGGTAGGAAATTAAAAGACACTTAGTCTTTGGAAGAAAAGCTATGACAAACCTAGACAGTATATTAAAAAGCAGAGACATCACTTTACCAACAAAAGTCCATCTAGTCAAAACTACGGTTTTTCCAGTAGTCATGTATGGATGTGAGAGTTGGACAATAAAGAAGGCTTAGTGCTGAAGGATTGATGCTTTCAAACTGTGATGCTGGAAAAGACTCTTGAGAGTCCCTTGGACAGGAAGGAGATCAAACCAGTCAATCCTAAAGGAAATCAACTCTGACTTTTCATTGAAATGACTGATGCTGAAGCTGAAACTCCAGTAATTGGGCCATCTGATGCAAAGAAGCTGACTCATTGAAAAAGACTGATGTTGAGAAAGATTGAGGGCAGGAGGAGAAGGGGGCAACAGAGGATGAGATGGTTGGATGGCACCATCAGCTCAATGGACATGAGTTTGAGCAAACTCTGGGAGATAGTGAGGGACAGGGAAGCCTGGCTTTCTGCAGTTCATGAGATTGCAAAAAGTCAGAACTGAGAGACTGAACAACAACAACTGCTCTCCACTGAATTTGCTCATTTTTTAAAGTTACAAATTGTGTAACCAAGACTCTTGTGCACGTATAAAAAGTCAAGAGAGAATTTTAATGTGCCAACTCTGTTAGAAAAAGAAGAAAATTGCAAGGAATGAAAAGACTCCCATTTTATATCGATGTCATCTGTTGGTGTAAGTAGAATTTAGCTAATTTCATCCAATTTCTAGAATCAAAATAAAGTTTTCAGTCTGTTAAAGATGAAATATTTGACATTGTTATGAATATCATAGTCAATTTAGTCAAAAAGTTCAACATAGATAAAATTTTTGTTGATTTTGGGATAAGAAAACTAATATAAATTTGGGGCAGCATAGTGTTATGGTGAAAGTGATGTTTAACTAATTTAATAAATCTATGGTACAGAAATATTTTTATCAAATTAGTTGTGTATAAACATAATTCTTAATTCATCTAAACACAATGCTATAAAGTGCCAAAAAATAGAAATAGTTGTTGTTAACTTGGAAAAAATGGACAAATTCTTAGAAAAGTACAACTTTCCAAAACTGAACCAGGAAGAAATAGAAAATCTTAATAGACCCATCACAAGCACAGAAATTGAAACTGTAATCAGAAATCTTCCAGCAAACAAAAGCCCAGGTCCAGATGGCTTCACAGCTGAATGCTACCAAAAATTTAGAGAAGAACTAACATCTATCCTACTCAAACTCTTCCAGAAAATTGCAGAGGAAGGTAAACTTCCAAACTCATTCTATGAGGCCACCATCACCCTAATACCAAAACCAGACAACGATGCCACAAAAAAAGAAAACTACAGGCAAATATCACTGATGAACATAGATGTAAAAATCCTTAATAAAATTCTAGCAATCAGAATCCAACAACACATTAAAAAGATCATACACCATGACCAAGTGGGCTTTATCTCAGGGATGCAAGGATTATTCAATATCCACAAATCAATCAATGTAATACACCACAATAACAAATTGAAAAATAAAAGCCATATGATTATCTCAATAGATGCAGAGAAAGCCTTTGACAAAATTCAACATCCGTTTATGATAAAAACCCTCCAGAAAGCAGGAATAGAAGGAACATGCCTCAACATAATAAAAGCTATATATGACAAACCCACAGCAAACATTATCCTCAATGGTGAAAAATTGAAAGAATTTCCCCTAAAGTCAGGAACAAGACAAGGGTGCCCACTTTCACCATTACTATTCAACATAGTTTTGGAAGTTTTGGCCACAGCAGTCAGAGCAGAAAAAGAAATAAAAGGAATCCAAACTGGAAAAGAAGAAGTTAAAACTCTCACTGATTCAGATGACATGATCCTCTACATAGAAAACCCTAAAGACTCCACCAGAAAATTACTAGAACTAATCAATGAATATAGTAAAGTTGCAGGATATAAAATCAACACAGAGAAATCCCTTGCATTCCTATACACTAATAATGAGAAAATAGAAAGAGAAATTAAGGAAACAATCCCATTCACCATTGCAACAAAAAGAATAAAATACTTAGGAATATATCTACCTAAAGAAACTAAAGACCTATATATAGAAAACTATAAAACACTGGTGAAAGAAATCAAAGAGGACACTAATAGATGGAGAAATACACCATGTTCATGGATCAGAAGAATCAATATAGTGAAAATGAGTATACTACCCAAAGCAACCTATAGATTCAATGCAATCCCTATCAAGCTACCAATGGTATTTTTCACAGAGCTAGAACAAACAATTTCACAATTTGTATGGAAATACAAAAAACCTCAAATAGCCAAAGCAATCTTGAGAAAGAAGAATGGAACTGGAGGAATCAATCTGCCTGACTTCAGGGCTCTATTACAAAGCCACAGTCATCAAGACAGTATGGTACTGGCACAAAGACAGAAATATAGATCAATGGAACAAAATAGAAAGCCCAGAGATAAATCCATGCACCTATGGACACCTTATCTTTGACAAAGGGGGCAAGAATATACAATGGGGAAAAGACAATCTCTTTAACAAGTAGTGCTGGGAAAATTGGTCAACCACTTGTAAAAAAAATGAAACTAGAACACTTTATAACACCATACACAAAAATAAACTCAAAATGGATTAAAGATCTAAACATAAGACCAGAAACTATAAAAATCTTAGCAGAAAACAGACAGAGCACTCTCCGACATAAATTACAGCAGAATCCTCTATCACCCACCTCCCAGAATATTGGAAATAAAAGCAAAAATAAACAAATGGGACCTAATTAAAAATAAAAGCTTATGCACAACAAAGAAAACTATAAGCAAGGTGAAAAGACAGCCTTCAGAATGGGAGAAAATAATAACAAATGAAGCAACTGACAAACAACTAATCTCAAAAATATACAAGCAACTCCTGCAGCTCAATTCCAGAAAAATAAATGACCCAATCAAAAAATGGGCCAAAGAGCTAAACAGACATTTCTCCAAAGAAGACATACAGATGGCTAACAAACACATGAAGAAATGCTCAACACCACTCATTATCAGAGAAATGCAAATCAAAACCACAATGAGGTACCATTTCACGCCAGTCAGAATGGCTCCTATCCAAAAGTCTACAAGCAATAAATGCTGGAGAGGGTGTGGAGAAAAGGGAACCCTTTTACACTGTTGGTGGGAATGCAAACTAGTACAGCCACTATGGAGAACAGTGTGGAGATTCCTTAAAAAACTGGAAATAGAACTGCCTGATGACCCAGCAATCCCACTGCTGGGCATACACACTGAGGAAACCAGAAGGGAAAGAGACACGTGTACCCCAATGTTCATCACAGCACTGTTTATAATAGCCAGGACATGGAAGCAACCTAGATGTCTATCAGCAGATGAATGGATAAGAGAGCAGTGGTACATATACACAATGGAGTATTACTCAGCCATTAAAAAGAATACATTTGAATCAGTTCTAATGAGGTGGATGAAACTGGAGCCTATTATCCAGAGTGAAGTAAGCCAGAAAGAAAAACACCAATACAGTATACTAATGCATATATATGGAATTTAGAAAGATGGTAACAATAACCCTGTATGTGAGACAGCAAAAGAGACACAGATGTATAGAACAGTCTTTTGGACTCTATGGGAGAGGGAGAGGGTGGGATGATTTGGGGGAATGGCATGGAAACATGTATAATATCATATAAGAAATGAATCACCAGTCCAGTTTTGATACAGGATGCTTGGGGCTGGTGCACCGGGATGACCCGGAGGGATGATACAGGGAGGGAGGCGGGAGCGGGGTTCAGGATGGGGAACATGTGTACGCCCCATGGCAGATTCATGCTGATGTATGGCAGAACTGATACAATATTGTAAAGTAATTAGCCTCCAATTAAAATAAATAAATTTAAATTAAAAAAAAGAAATAGTTGTTCTTAGAATAATTCAGATATAATTGAAATATAGCATTATATTAGTTGTAGTTGTACTACATAATAATTCAGTACTTTAAACATTGTGGAATAATCATTAAATAAATTTAGTTATCATCCAAGAATTGACAAATATTTTTGCATGTACAGAAAGTAACTAAATTACAATTTTTTTGTTTGAGACAAAATTGATGTTGAATTTATAAAATGGCATGGCAGTATGCTATTTCTCACTTTACTACTCTTAGTATTTGGTTTTTAAAATGTTTTCAGTTCAGTTCAGTTCAGTTCAGTCGCTCAGTTGTGTCTGACTCTTTGCGACCCCATGAATCGCAGCATGCCAGGC
This sequence comes from Bubalus bubalis, assembly GCF_019923935.1. Lineage (NCBI taxonomy): Eukaryota > Metazoa > Chordata > Mammalia > Artiodactyla > Bovidae > Bubalus > Bubalus bubalis. The sequence continues at coordinate 60,510,311 of NC_059176.1, forward strand.
CTCCCTGTCCATCACCATCCCCTGAAGTTTACTCAGACTCACATCCATCGAGTCAGTGATGCCATCCAGCCATCTCATCTTCTGTCGTCCCCTTGTCCTCCTGCCCCCAATCCCTCCCAGCATCAAAGTTTTCCCAATGGGTCAACTCTTCGTATGAGGTGGCCAAGGTACTGGAGTTTCAGCTTTAGCATCATTCCTTCCAAAGAAATCCCAGGGCTGATCTCCTTTAGAAATAGATTGGTTGGATCTCCTTGCAGTCCAAGGGACTCTCAAGAATCTTCTGCAACACCACAGTTCAAAAGCATCAGTTCTTCGGCACTCAGCTTTCTTCACAGTCCAAATCTCACATCCATACATGACTACTGGAAAAACCATAGCCTTGACTAGATAGATCTTTGTTGGCAAAGTAATGTCTCTGCTTTTTAATATGCTATCTAGGTTGGTCGTAACTTTTCTTCCAAGGAGTAAGCGTCTTTTAATTTCATGGCCGCAATCACCATCTGCAGTGATTTTGGAGCCCCCCCCCCAAAAAAAGTCTGACACTGTTTCCACTGTGATTTATGGAAATGTATTTATAAATAAACTTATGTGACTGACAGAGGTAGCAAACTTTCTGGAAAAGCTTTGTTTGCATTTTGTTCAATATATTGAAAAACATTCATCTGTATGTTCAACAAATGGAGGACTTAAAGCTTTTCTGGTGACAATAACAAAACTGGCAAACAGGAAAATACTCAAAATCAAGAGTGAAACTGAACAAAACAAATAATGAGAGTTGTGTGTGTGTGTATATGTACATATATACATTTATATGAATGTGTGTATATGTATATGGGCTTCCCTGTTTGCTCAGATGGTAAAGCATCTGCCTGCAGTGCAGGAGACCCAGGTTCAATCCCTATATATATATACAACTGAATCACTTTTCTCTACAACAGAAAATAACACAGCACTATAAATCAGCTATACTTCAATGAAACAAAAAAGTTTCCAATTTTACGCCATCCTGGACTTAACTCACAGCCCCACAGCAAACAAACTCTGTTATGCTAGTTTCCTGAGTGGCAATTTAAGGTATCCTGACTTATTGAAATGTAGATGTGCTATTTTGTACTTTATACTTTAATGTCAGTGAATAATTTATGTATACACCCCCATCCTGTTGCAGATTATAGCTTTTCCTTCATATTTGTAAAGAAAGGTTTTGTTTGTTTTGTAAATCCGGCTTAGGGAGGTAGTGTGAATCATTTGAAAGAAATAAGGACTTATAATATTTGTAATCTCTAACAAAGTCTCTGTTTCCTCATCTGTAAAGTGAGGATTAATTAAGGTCATCTGCACAGTGATCTTTTGTTAAAGTCTGTCACACACTAGATGCTGAATGCATTAGGGCTCAGAAATCAGGAAGAAAATCAGACAGGGCAAATAGACCACTATAGCAATATGATGTGTGCTATGACATAAGTTGATTTAAGGAATTAGGAGACATGAGGAAAGGCTTTATTGCTAAAAGGAAAGCTGAATTGTTTCTTGAAGGTTGAGTTGGATTTTGTCTGGAAAGTGAGATAAATGATTCCAGGAAGATGAGAAAGCATGCAGAAAGCATGGAAATGCAAACATATTAATATTTTAGGTTCATATGTGCTCTAAAGTGTATGAGTTCTAAAATCATAGAGAAAAAGTAAGGTAGCCTTCATGGCTTCCCTGGTGGCTCAGATGGTAAAAGCGTCTGCCTACAATGTGGTTCGATCCCTGGGTGGGGAAGATCCCCGGAGAAGGCAATGGCAACCCACTCCAGAACTCTTGCCTGGAAAATCCCATGGACAGAGGAGCCTGATAGGCTACAGTCCATGGGGTCATGAAGAGTCGGACACCACTGAGCAACTTCATTTCACTTCACTTCAGAGAGAGAAGTGCCTGCATCCACAATGGCTTTGTATGTTTAAGGAGCTAGAATGTGACAGTAGATACATTCATCCTGGTTTCAGTAAAAAGATGTGGTGTCAACTTAGGGTGGACTTGAAATAAACCAAGACTAAATTTCGTGACTTTGCAAGTGCTATATAAAGTGCAACTGGTCACCTTGCAACATCAGAAAACCTCCTCCCCTGGATCATGTAAAATACAATAAACGTCTATTTGTCAGGAATTATTCAGTCATAGTTGGAGTGGAGAAAAGAATAGATGCCTCCTGAGAGTCTTCGCAACTGAATGCTTAAGAATCTGCCCGCAATGCAGGAGACTCAGGTTCGATCCCTGGGTCAGGAAGCTTCTCCCTGGAGAAAGGAATGGCAACCCACTGCAATATTCTTCTCTGAAGAATTCCACGGACCAAGGAGCCTGGCAGGCTGCAGTCCATGGGGCTACAAAGAGCCAGACATGACTGAGCAACTAACTTTCACTTTCAAAGGCAAATTGATGAAGATGAAAATTTTAGAAAAGTTCATGATCTCAAATTCTTCAATAAGACATCCTTTACACATTTCCCTTCAGTCTTTTTAATGTATCTCTGTCTTAGACTCTTTAGGATGCTAAAAGAAAAATCCCATAGACTAGATGGCTTAAACAATAAACATTCATTTCTCACAATTTTGGTAGCTGGGAAATCCAAGGTCAAGGCAGCAGTGGAATCAGTGTCGTGTCTGATGAACACTGGCTTCCTCATTCACAGATGGCCGTTTTCTCTCTGTCTTCTTACATGGTGGAGAGCTCTCTGGGGTCTTGATTAGAAGGCCACTCTCATGACCTAATCACCTCCCAGTGGCCCCACCTCTAACACCATCACATTCAGGATTCGGTTTCAACATATGAATTTTGGGGTAGATGCAAACATTCCATTTATAGCAATCTGTATTACCTGAGGTTGAAGTAAAAATATTCCTTAGCTCTGCTTACCAAGATTCTCCCAGTCTAGTCCCAACATTCTCTGTACTAGAAGTCTTTGCTCCAATCAACCTTATTTATTACTTACCTTCCCTTTCAAATCCCTGCCTTCATTCTAATCTCCCCCTTTCAGATGGACTTTCCATTCCTTTTTTCCCTTAGGTCTTTTGAAGACCCTACTCAAATCTCATAGATATCATATGAGATAAACAGATATAATCCTTTAAGCCACTTTTAGTAGTACACTGCACTATATCAAGTAAAATAGTTCTTTTGCACATGACCAGTTCTTCCCAGAATATATATTACTAACAATATATTACTTTTCAGTTTTGATTGATTTCCCTTCCTTTGGCCATAGAATACAACTAAGGTTGGATAACTCACTACTTAGGGAGTGTGGCAACATTTTGAATTTTTAGTATTCATTTCTTCACTGAGTACTTTTAAATCTTGAATTATTTACATGCTAAGGGGATTATCCTGCATAAATATTACATACAACACTGACTATAGGACTCAAGCTTTCTTCTCCCTTTGGCAGGAGGTGGACATAATGCTTAGACCTTAAAGAGCCACTGTGGTTTTTAAAAGGTCATATTTGGCCAGTCATAATTTATTCTGTATGTCTTTAAAAAAAGACAAGAATAATTCAGTAGACAGAACTCATTATTTCCTGTAAAAGATTTCGTGGATCTTCATAAGGAGATATAACTTCTAAACTGCACAGACTTGGAAGAAGAGAAAAATCAGCATGATGGTTTGAAAAAGTGAAAAAGTAACAAATTTTAGAAGCTAAGCCAGCTGAGAGTTTGTGAAAGTGAAAGTCACTCAGTCGTGTCCAACTCTTTGTGACCCCATGGACTATCCAGTCCATGCAATTCTCCAGGCCAGAATACTGGAGTGGGTAGCCTTTCCCTTCTCCAGGGGATCTTCCCATTCCAGAGATTGAACCCAGGTCTCCCACATTACAGGTAGATTCTTTACCAGCTGAGCCACAATGGAAGCCCAAGAATACTCAAGTGGGTAACCTATCCCTTCTCCAGCAGATCCTCCTGACCCAGTAATTGAACCGGGGTCTCCTGCATTGCAGGCAGATTCTTTACCAGCTGAGCTATCAGGGAAGTCCTGACAGTTTAATGACCAAATAGAAGTAAATATACACCTAGCTCTCAACTGAAATATCTTAAGGGTTTGAAAAAAATATTTTATGTTTTCCCTATCTTTACATTGGTGACCAAATGGCTGTAGGAAGTAGAATTATAATTAAACCATTGAGGGATAATCTTGTATTGAAAATGTTTAATTTTTTATTTTTTTTTAAATCTTATTTTATTTTTAAATTTTACATAATTGTATTAGTTTTGCCAAATATCAAAATAATCCGCCACAGGTATACACATTTGATCTAATCTAAACATTTTAAGATAGACAATAAATATCCTTCTCTTTGGCTGAAAATAATAGGGAATAACAAATACATCTTTCATGAAATATGAAAATAAATTGACAATATTTATTCTAGTTAATTGTTTCTTTCTTAAAAAATTCATTTTGGTTCTTTAGAACTTGATCTAGAGTCTCTAAAGCATAAAGAAGGCCTTTGACTTGTAAAACATGGAAATTTTACTAAACTTCCTAGAAGTTTAGTACAGTTAGTATTTTGAGCATTTTCTAGTTTTGAAAATGTGAGGCTCTTTCAACTATCTTGGCATTTTATGAAGATTGAAGACTATGTCTATGGTCTCAGAAAATGATGTAATGTGTGTGTTAGTCTCTCAGTTATGTCTGACTCTTTGTGACCCCATGGACTGTAACCCATCAGGCTCCTCTGTACATGGGATTCTCCAGGCATGAATACTGGAGTGGGTTGCCATTCTCTTCTCCAGGGCATCTTCCAGACCCAGGGATCGAACCCAGGTCTCCTGAATTGCAGGCAGATTCTTTACCACTAGGCCACCCGAGAAGCCAGTTCTTGCATATTCTCAGATAACTCAGATGGCCTTTTAATGAACGTCTGAAACTATAATACAAATAAGGAAAATCTCATACTCAAGTTACACAAATGGCCAAATTTTCACAACCTGGACATTTCTTTGTAAACAGCATTCATTTAGTGAACTGGTGAACTAAAGTGTAAAAGATTTTAATAGATGTAATCATGTCAATGTGCTCAAATGTTTGAATCCTAAAAGCTCAGGGAGACTCAAGGGTCTTCCATTCCTGGTCCTCAGTGTGAGATCAGGAAATACACCACGATGTTATTAAAACTAATGAATTAGTTTATATAGGATTCAAACTATGTTTTTCTTTAAAATTATATTTGAAATTAAAAATGCATTATTCTTCACATATTATTATTACAGGTAACTGTGGGATTGTTTTCAACCCAAAGTCTCCAATAATATAGGACCATACCTATATAGCAGCTTTTTCTATATGGACAGCATATGGTTACTCTCATCTCTGGTTTTCATTTAGGAATATAAAAGAGCTTCCATTATTAGGTTTTGCAGATGAAAAACCAGGACAGATTCTTAGTGCCAAGTATGGTTTCAAATGTGACCCTGGATATTGCAATCCCGAAGTTAGACCCATAGAACTCCTTAACCTCCTCCCAATTAACTCTAAAACCCCTTAGGAGTCCAGTCGTTCTGTTTGTTAATCAGTCCCATTTGTTCCTCAGATAAATTGATTTCCACCTAATCTGGGAGACACAAGGTGTTTATTTCAGGGTATCCTCTCTGCTATCATTTCCCCTCAACTTAGAGATGGCTATTACTGGTTTTCCTAGAACCCATCACTCCCTCAGGGTTCAATAAGGAATATTTGTTTCAGTAAAGAGCCAACTCCTGCCTCTAGCTGCTTCCACCTTGGCCTTTCTCAGTCCCACTCAGGCTCTTCTGATCTCGGAGAAGAGGATATTTTTTCACTATGGCTTTTCTTGAAGCTGACTTTCAATTTGGAGACCTGAATAGATAGTGATGATGCTGGTAGTGATGATGTCATTTGATGACCAAAATCTCCCACAGTGTTTACTTTAGCTATTAAAAATCAAGAGAGTTATAATGTTTTAGTTTCCTAAGGCCAAGGTGAAGCCTCAAGTCGTCTAGGAAACATGGCTTCTCTCAGGATCAATACCAAGAGTATGTTTTTTTGTTTTTTGCTTTTTTTCCTCTGAAAATATATTCTTTTGGCAAAATAATATTCATTGCACAAATGAAAATGATTAAAATGCTAACCATTGTTAGCACTTTGGTGAACATCCTTTCAAACATTTCTGTAAGCATATATGTGCATGTGTGTGTATGTTTTTTATATAAGTAGAATCATGCTATGCATTTTGTTTTCTAGTTTGCCATTTCACCCAAGATATTAAGTAGACTGCTTTCCATGCTAGTAAAAAAGTTTATGTATCATTGTTGTAGGTTCTCTATTTTGTGCATGCACCATGTTTGATTAAATGTTCTATGGAAGTATTTTCTCTTACGAATAATATTGCAATGAATATCTTGTGCAATGTTTTCCATCTTGTATGATTAGATCTTACTTTGAAATCTTCTAGTAGGGTAGGTAGCAGGGTCAAGGCATATATACATGAGATATTGGATATATGTGGTCAAATTGGCCTCTGGAAATATTGTCCTATTTATATATGAGGATATGCTTGTTGTACCTCAAGCCAAAGCACATCTTTTACATACACATTAAAGACTGAGATTTAATAATGTTTTTAAGTCTTTTTCTATATTATTAACAAAAATAATATTGCATTGTCTGAATATCAGTGAGATTGATCACTACTGCTCACTTGCTAACTTATTTCTTCATTTACAAATTGCCTCTTTACCCATCTTCACTTTGCCGACAAAGGCCCACATAGTGAAAGCTACGGCTTTTCCAGTAATCGTGTACAGATGTTACAGTTGGACCATGAAAATGCCTGAGCACTGAAGAATTCACGCTTTCCAAATGTGATGCTGGAGAAGACTCTTGAGAGTCCCTTGGACAGCAAGGAGATCAAAAGTCAATCCTAAAGGAAATCAACACTGAATACTCATTGGAAGGACTGTTACTGAGGCTCCAATCCTTTGGCCACCTGATGCAAAGAGACTATTGATTGGAAAAGACTCTCATGCTGGGAAAGATTGAGGACAAGAGAAGATGGGGGCAGCAGAGGATGAGATGATTTGATGGCATCACCAAATCAATGAACATGAGATTGAGCAACTCAGGGAGATAGTGAAGGACAGGGAAGCCTGGCACGCTGCAGTCTATGGGGTCTTAAAAAGTCAGATATGACTTATTGTCTGAACAACCCCACCCATCTTCCTCTCGGAGTTCTCTCCTTTCTTTATAGGTATTTATAACATATGCTTCCAATTCTGTAGCTTGTATTTAAATTTTTGCTTTTATTTTTCTGTAAAGAAGTTTTTGACTTGTTTGATTTAAACTTGAAGTAGGCACATTTTTGTTGTTTTTGATAAAATGTATCAGCTGTTTCCTTTTGCTCTTTCCAATCTTTATTACATTCCTAGAAAACCTTTGCCAACCACATTAATAGACTTACACATTTTGCTTTTGCTGTTCATCAAATGCTGCCTTAAATTATTTGCTATTCTTTTTATGCATTGTACCATGTTTCCAAGTAGATCATTGGTCAAGGAGTAGATGTTACCTTGTTTCCATTGAAGAAAATCCTATCTTATCACCTTTGGTATGAAAGTGATTGATGGAACCCTTCATTCAAAAAATATATTTATAGCTAGCACCTGGTATTGTTGCAGATATGGCAAAAAGGGTATTTTTATCTTCTTTTGGTTGGGCTTTGAATTATTATAATCATTTTGGAGGACAGCTGGTAATATACTTCAAAAGCCTTTAAGGTATAATTTTATTACTCAAAATTAATTCCTAATGAGAGGTACATGGACAAATAAATACACTAGGAGAATATATTTCCTCACAGATTTATTTATGGCAACAAAAAATTGAGAAATATCCTAGTGGTATTATGGTAATGCACTGTATAATGTAGGACATATTTATAAATTCTTATACTGTAACATTATCAAAATAGTGTGGTTAAATAAAATTACTTTTAAAAGTTCTTGATGCAATATTAAATTAAAATTTAAAAAATTTTATTTCATCCTAAAATTATTATATGCCCATCATAGGGGAACTTCATATGGTATAGAAGGGAATCATTTGGGAAGTTAAACTCTTTTTTTCCACCACTTTCTCCAAACCTACTCCCCAGAAATAAACCTTAATAGTTTCTTTATTTGGTGCAAGCCTTTACATTTTAAATAATGCAAGTATATACATCTCTGCTTCCTGATTTTTTTTTTTTTCTGAAACCTTAGGGAGCATTTTCACTGCTTCCCAGTCCTTCTCCATTTCTCTTACAAAGAAGGTCAGAAACATCCCCAGAATATATCTAAAAGTGTGTCTTTTTATTTTATTTCATCCAACTCTCCTTGGAATAGGATGAAGGTGACTCATTTAATCTAAAGACTGATGTATGTCTTCTGCTCTGAGCTATTTTATTCCAGTATTTCTTCATTGTTTATCTTTTGTTCCGGAATTCTTACTATTAATACATAATAGTGGGAGCAGATGGGTAAAGCCTCTATTTTATATTCTTACTAATATTTTTATTTCTTCTTATTTTACTCTTGGAAATGGGAAATTTACTTACTATCTTCTAATATCCCCCAAATCAATTTTTAGCCATCTGTATTTTTATATAACCTATTCATTGAATTTTGGAGGAATCTATCTTCTTTTCCAAGAATTCTTGTTATTCTCTGGCTTTAGCCACACCTTCTGGTTTTATTGTTGTTAGTTGCTGAGTCATTGCTGAGTCATATCTAACACTTTGCGATCCCATAGACTGTAGCCTACCAGGCCCTTCTGTCCATAGGATTTCCCAGGCAAAAAGTGAGTTGCCATTTCCTTCTCCAGGGAGTCTTCCCCACTGAGGGGTTGAACCTGAGTCTCCTGCACTAGCAGGAGGGTCCTTTACCACTGAGTCACCAGGGAAGCCCTATTTTATTGTAGCAATGCCTAAACTGAGAAGGTGGCCTCAGGGATGAACAGCAAGATGAATGAAATGGCAGATCTTGAGGGAAATTCAACAGAACTGGGGGAGCCTGGATCTGAGACTTGAGGGAGAGGAACACTCTCTAATGTGTTGTCCAAATTCAGCGAGAGCTCTGCCTTTTCAAGTAGGTAAAGGTCTCAGGCTCACTAGCTTTGAATTCTTAAGTACCTGCCTCAGAGTCTACTGATCTGAGGAGTGAAATAAAGGATATCTGATGAACGCTTTTAAAAAGTACAGGCAAAGGTGATACACAAAGAAGGGGCATTTATTTCCTGAAAGTGGCAAAGTCTTAGTAGGTGGGTATCTTTTGGGGATAAAGAAGTAACATTTTAGATTAAGAGAAGAAACTCATAGAGATAGGACAACAAGAGAAATGATGATGTGATGGTGATCGTAGCTACTATTATTCACCAAACACCACCCATGTACCCAGGCACTACAGTCCAAACACTGGCCATATGACCAGGCACCAGGGGAAAATAGAAATCTATATCTGATTGCAGTCTCACATGGTCATAATAGGTATTTTTTCCCCCATCATTTATTAATGTAATAAAACCAAGTGTTCAAAAGCAAACACAGCAATAGCTAAGAAAGCTGATTTCCTTAATGCCAGTATATCTTGCTCTTAAATGCTACCTGTACTTCCTCAAGTTATCTGGCTTGGTTAGAATAAGCATACTATGACTGTAAGTGGGGAAAGGATAGTAAATGACTTTGTAGGCCATGTTCAGAAATGGAGATTTTATTTATCAGGCAATGAGCAGTAACCCCTGAGCAGAGGAAAGTTACAAACATGGATTTTCTTGCTTAGGCTATGCTAGTGGATTGGTTTTGAAGTGATAGAAAATAAGAAGGCTAATTAGGATTTGTTATAGAACTGATGGAGAAATCATAAGGTTTGAGATTAAAATTGTATAGCAGGAATAAAGGTGAGGAAATTGTATGTAAGGGGTCAGCGGAGAAGATGGAAAACTTGACTGTGTCACAGAAAAGTAAAATCACCTAGAAACGGGATAAGCTTAGGGATTCCTGGAAATGTGAACTCCCACACTGAGAAATGTCCAGAAGCGTCACTGGCTTGAACACTCTTCTGTTGATTTTCTGTTGATGACTAGAATGTCCGCCTTGCCTACCTCAGTAGACATATTTAATGGGCAATTTTCTGTAATGATTCCTTAGCAAGTGAAATAAATTAAAAATACAAAATAGTAAAACAGGAGTTCATACTTCATCAGAATGGGTATAAAAGAAGACACCTCAATCTAATAAAGACTATATATGATAAATCCAAAGCTAGCTCAGTGGTGGGAAGTTAAAAGCTTTTCCTCTAGAATCAAGAACAAGACATGGATTCCCACTCTCCCCACTCTTATTTTAGTATAGTTCCAGAAGTCCTAGCTAAAACAACCAGGAAAGACAAAGAAATAAAAGATATCTAAATGCAAAATAAGAAGTAAAATTGTTATTATTTGAAGGTTACATAATTTTACACATAAAAAATCCCAAAGACCCAAACAACAATAAAAAACTGTTGAAACTAACCAATGAATTTAGCAAAATTGCAGGATATAAAATCAATATACAGAAATCAGTTGTATTTCTATACTCTAACTATGACAGATCTGAAAAAGAAATGAAAAGAATAAAACTTTTATTAACAAACATTAAAGACAATGACAAACCTATGAATAAATTTAATCACAGAAGTGAAAGTTAGAAAACTCCAAAAATTTTGAAAGAAACTAAATATAAAACAAATGAAAAGATATCTTATATTCATGGGCTGGAAGAATTACTTTTGCTTAAATGTTCATTCTCCCAAAGTCATCTATAGATTTGACACGATCCCTATTTAAATTTCAATGATATTTTCTGGAAAATTTTTTTTTAATTCTAAAATTTGTTATAGAACCACAAAATACTCCAAATACTCAAAGCAAACATGAGAAAGAAGAACAGAGCATCACGCTTCCTGATTTCAAACTATACCACTAAGCACAAATAAAACAGTCTGGCACTGGCATAAAACTCGACACACAGACCAATGGAACAGACAGACAGCACATAATGAAACCCCCACATCAACTAAGACCCAGCAGGAGAGCTAAGGACACCCCACGGGGAAAGCAGAGTCTCTTCGTCAGACGTTGTTGAGAAACTCAGAGAAACACATGTAGAAAAATAAAGTTGGATCTATATTTTATCCCATTCCCCAAAATTAACTCATAATGGACCAAAGATTGAAACGTAAGATCTGATATCATAAAACTCCTGCAGAAAAGAAGGTGGGGGGAAGCTACAAACATTTATCTTGACAATTATTTTTTGGATATGACACAAGCAAAAGTACAAATGAAAAAAGCAAAAAAGGCTTCTGTATAGAAAAAAAACCTAATTAACGAACTAAAATATAACTGAGAAAATGGGAGAAAATATTTGCAAACTGTGCATAAGATGAGGGGTCAATATTTAAAATATATAAGAAACTCATACAATATAATAACAATAAACAATCCAATTTAAAGAATGGCCAAAGGAACTAAGTTGATATTTTTTTACAAAGAGCACAACCAAATGGCCAACAGTCACTAATCATCACAGAAATGCAAATCAAAACCACAATGAGATATCACCTCATACCTGTGACCTCATGAGACAGTCAGTGCTCCTCAGTGGATGCATGGACAAAAAGATGTGATATAAAATATTAATATTACATATATATATTGTGAGATATATATGAATATTTTTCAGCTATGAGAAAGAATAAAATCTTTCCATGGATGGTACTTGAAGACATTCAGATCAGATCAGTCGCTCAGTCGTGTCCGACTCTTTGCGACCCCATGAATCGCAGCACACCAGGCCTCCCTGTCCATCACCAACTCCCAGAGTTCACTGACTCACATCCATCGAGTCATTATGCTTAGCTAAATAAGTCAGATAAAGACAAATACTATATGATATCACTTATATGTAGAATCTATAAAAGCCAAACTCATAAAAACAGAGTAGAATGGCAGTTAGTAGGAGACAAGGGTGGAAAAATAGGAGAGATGTTTTTTAAAGGTACAAACTTGCAGCTAGTAGATAAATAAGTCCTGGAGACCTAATGCACAGTATGGTGATTATAAACAATAATACCTTAATATAAATATCGAAGTTCCGATCAGTTCAGTTCAGTCATTCAATCGTGTCCGACTCTTTGCAACCCCATGGACTGCAGCACCCCAGGCTTCTCTGTCCATCACCAACTCCTAGAGCTTGCTCAGACTCATGTCCATCAAGTTGTTGATGTCTTCCAACCATCTCATTCTCTGTCGTCCCCATCTCCTCCTACCTTCAATCTTTCCCAGCATCAGGGTCTTTCCCAATGAGTCAGTTCTTAGCATTAGGTGGCCAAAGTTGCAATACCAAGAACTTAATTATTCCCACCCTCCCAAAAAGAAATGATAATTATGTGAGGTGATAAAGTTGCCAGCTAATGCTACCGTGGCAATTGTATTGAAATATATAAATGTATCAAATCGACACGTTGCATACTTTAAACTTACACAGCATTGTATGTCAAATATATTTCAAGAGCCCCAAAACCCACAGGGTTTTATAATGGTTACTTATTGTGTAATAAATTAATATATTCTTCCCTCTAATGTATAATTTTACACTAATTATGCAGCCAATACTACCAGGATCTTACCACTGCCTGCTAAGACTCATTGCAGCATGAGACACTTTGAATAGTCTACATGGTTGCTTTATTTCCCTGTGTAGTACCTTGTTGAGTACCTCTCATCACTCAAAATAGGCTGGATGTGGATTTTTAAAATGCTGCTTGTGACACAATAAAGTGTCAACAGGGTCAATAATGCCTACTGTGTCCTAGGAACCTTAGCAACTAGCCAAATACCTAATTCAAGTTTTACCTTTTTCACCTTCTGTTCTAGCTGGTTAGCCGCCCATCCTCCTCTGCTAGTTTTGGCAAGATGATAATAAATGGAGGTGATGGAAATGACCAGCAGTTCAGTTACAGCTTATTGGGCAGATCAATGCAGGAGACCAAAGTACAGGGGAAAGCACAGTTCTGAGCCTGCGTCCTTACCACCAAGGAGAGGATGCATTCACTGGACTGCAACCCACACATAGGCAAGAAGAAGCAACCCATTGGCCAGACACCAATCTGGATGGCACTTGAGGTCTGGCCTGTTTGATTTCCTCTCTTCGCCTCTCAGGCTTTCGGTGTCCCTGCTAGGAGACTTTGTCAGGCAGTTCCTCACAAACACATCTGTACACGCAGATGCTGTTGGCTACCTAAACGAATTTTTTCGGCAGTAGAATGAGGTGCATTTAACAATTCAGCTTTCATTGGCATTTTCTTATCAAGGTTTTCCCTCACCTTCCTAAATGCAAGTGATAAATTTGAAGGTCAGAGTGGCTTCTGGCGAAGTGAACAGGCTGTCTTCCAAAGCCTTCATAAAAGTGACTCATTTAAGCAGCAGGACACTTTCTTGAGATGTTGGGGACTTTGAAATGGATTTTGCTCCTGTAAAATTGGTAATGCTTGCAACAATGCAGAGATTTCTTACCACAATAAACAAGGCAATTAATGTGTCTTTAATTTGCATCTAAACCAAAGAGAAAGGGTGTGTTTATTCCATGTGACATGTAGACGAATTTTTCTTTAAAAACAAAGTTTCATGCTGTGACTACAATTAGCGTAATTGTCAGCTCTTCTCTAAAAACAAATATGTATTAAGAGAAACGCCAGCGTTGTGCCCTCCTCTGGTGTGAAAATGAGACAATCAAAATCTATTGTAATTACCTCAGTGATATTATAATTAGCAACGATTAAGTTATTCCATGCTGCTTTTTTCCTCTTGGCTACAATTAAAAAAGTATATATCTTTCTGCAGCACGTTACTGCTGATCATTTTACCTCAATACATGTCTGGTAAGTGGATAAATTAGAAGTAATTTTAAAGCACAACTCCGTTAAAACATATATCTTTCTATTTAACTGCCTTAACCCTGTAGATGCATCTGTCTTCTTTGCTGCTTGGTTAAAAAAAAAAAGAACTTCCCCCCTGGCTTCTTGGTCAGAAATCAAATATGGGTTTTCTTTGTTTGTCTTTTAATTACAGATAGCTGAGTGATATGATTAATCATTCAGTTCTTGCCAGGCATACCCACCTAGCTTCAAATCCCTGTCCTGGTCAATAACCAGATTTTAAAATAAATTGCTAAAAAGCCAGCCAGCTGTACCACCACAGAAAGGAAAGGTCCTGAGTAAATGCATGCCTTTCTAGTTGGGTTCGGAGAAAAAGTGAATTAGGCCGTAATTGCAATGTCTTTTATATATTATTAAACAGAGTCTTTTTCCCTCATAGATACTTTCATGTCCTATCTTCCTCCTTACCATTAATGCAGAAAATGAGTTCATGAGAAAATGAGGATTCAATTACAGTTTGAAACTTGATTCAGTTTGTAGGCGAGAGGTGGTTATGGTGTAGCCTTTATCAAAAAAAAAATAAACAACAGGTCTCAAATGGAGTCACTCGTGCTAAGCCCATGTCACCAAACCGAGACTAAGGACCTAATGTAATTGCCTTTTCAACTGCAATTGCAGTCGAAAATCCCTCCTCACCCTGGGATGTCATCTTCACCAGCCAGTCTGGAATCTCTTGGTCAGCATGAGTGAGGGATCTGCCTGGAACAAGCCCCTCTTTCCTTGCCTGGTCCACTTTTCTGCCCATAAAAGTTTTTTATTTTGTACAAGTCTTAGGACCCCTTTCTGTTTAACTCAAAGGGATGCTGTCCAGTCCATGAGTCATTGAAAAAAGCCAATTCGATTTTTAAATTTACTTGGTTGAATTTTGTCTCTTAATACCTTATCTCTTGATAAACCTATATGCAGGTCAGGAAGCAACAGTTAGAACTGGACATGGAACAACAGACTGGTTCCAAGTAGGAAAAGGAGTACGTCAAGGCTGTATATTGTCACCCTGCTTATTTAACTTATATGCAGAGTACATCATGAGAAACGCTGGACTGGGAGAAGCACAAGCGGGAATCAAGATTGCTGGGAGAAATATCAATCACCTCAGATATGCAGATGACACCACCCTTATGGCAGAAAGTGAAGAGGAACTAAAAAGCTTCTTGATGAAAGTGAAAGAGGAGAGTGAAAAAGTTAGCTTAAAGCTCAACATTCAGAAAACGAAGATCATGGCATCTGGTCCCATCACTTCATGGAAAATAGATGGGGAAACAGTGCAAACTGTCAGACTTTATTTTGGGGGGCTCCAAAATCATTGCAGATGGTGACTGCAGCCATGAAATTAAAAGACGCTTGCTCCTTGGAAGGAAAGTTATGACCAACCTAGATAGCATATTGAAAAGCAGAGACATTACTTTGCCAACAAAGGACCGTCTAGTCAAGGCTATGGTTTTTCCTGTGGTCATGTATGGATGTGAGAGTTGGACTGTGAAGAAAGCTGAGCACTGTAGAATTTATGCTTTTGAACTGTAGTGTTGGAGAAGACTCTTGAGAGTCCCTTGGACTGCAAGGAGATCCAACCAGTCCATTCTAAGGGAGATCAGCCCCGGGATTTCTTTGGAAGGAATGATGCTAAAGCTGAAACTCCAGTACTTTGGCCACCTCATGTGAAGAGCTGACTCATTGGAAAAGACTCTGATGCTGGGAGGGATTGGGGGCAGGAGGAAAAGGGGACGACAGAGGACGAGATAGCTGGATGGCATCACCGACTCAATGGACGTGAGTCTGAGTGACCTCCGGGAGTTGGTAATGGACAGGGAGGCCTGGCATGCTGCGATTCATGGGGTCGCAAAGAGTCGGACATGACTGAGCGACTGAACTGAACTGAACTGAATAGCTTATCCATTGCAAACCTTTAAAGTGAAGGAGACTCATCTGCCTATATATCTCCCTACCAGAGTTTCTGGTTTTCTCTATAATTTTTGATTCACAGGCATATCCTCAAACTTGTTTTCTTTGAAACACTTAAAATAGGTGTTGTTTTCTAGAAGTAACAAGAGAAACACATGTTTTTATCTTTCTTTTGTTTTTGCATTGTTACTGGTAGCCAGTTCTTTGTATCCCTTGGTTATTGTTTCCCTACATAAGCATGTATGATTTTGACAACAGCAACAACAGCAGTATCCACCAAGGGGCCTTTGAATGTCCAGGGATACTGACAAGGGGAATCTCTGGCAGCAGGTCCTCTTTATGTCACAGTGAGCAATAAGCAAGTTTTAGGCATGGCTTGTAATATTGCTAAGAATTTACATTCCCTGCAGCTAAGGGTGGGAATGGAGAAGGCAATGGCACCCCACTCCAGTACTCTTGCCTGGAAAATCCCATGGACGGAGGAGCCTGGTAGGCTGCAGTCCATGGGGTTGCTGAGAGTCCGCACGACTGGGCAACTTCACTTTCACTTTTCACTTTCATGCATTGGAGAAGGAAATGGCAACCCACTCCAGTGTTCTTGCCTGGAGAATCCCAGGGACAGAGGCGCCTAGTGGGCTGCTGTCTATGGGGTTGCACAGAGTCGGACATGACTGAAGCGACTTAGCAGCAGCAGCAGCAAGGGTGGGAAAAAAAGGGCTTAAAGGGGATTCACTTTTGCTCTTTCAAAGGGAAGTTCACGGAAGCAGGAAAACATGCTGATTTGGTTAAAAAATAAATAAACAGAAACATGTAGACCTTTCCCAGATCCTTTTCTTGTGACATGGGACTTGGAGAAGGACAGGAAATGGAGGGACAAGAGTGGAGAGTGGAGGAGTTAGGCTCCAGGGACCACGACCACTTGTGAAATCATTCAAAGCTACCCCTGATATACACAAAACATCATTTTTTAAAAGATAGGTTAATTTTAAGAATTTGGGGTATTGTGGGAATGTAAAACAATAAATGCTGGGGTTCTAAGTCCTACGAAATAATGAAAATGTTTCGGACTATTTCCAAAGAGTTCCAGTCCTGGCATCTTTTTACAAGGCCAACTTCATGGGTGGGTGACCTCTGTAGTGACTTGGAAGGGCAATGAACTTGTTAAATGATCTGTAGTAGCCATCTCAAAATTCTTAATCATCTTTTGAGCAAGGGATCCTGCATTTTCATTTTGCTTTGGGTGCTGCAAATTATGAAGCCCATGGTGCCTTCCTATTTTTCCACCCTTCCTGTAGCAACGGAAGGAAGTTCAGTGCTCAGCAGCCATTCTGCCTTCCATCTGGAGGGGTTTGAGTGATATTGCTCACAATCAGTGTTTCACATCAACCACCCCAGAGGACATACTCTGGACTTCTATCCTTCAGCTATACCAGAATGACATTCTTGCAGGGGATGGCAAGGGAATATATGCAAACAATTTTATTCCAAATACTTGTTCTTACTATTTTCTCAGGCACATTCTACTTGTGCACACAAACCGATTGAAAAAAAAAAACACTCACATGCATACATCAGCTGTGAACAGAGGCTGTTCAGACCCAGACACTGTTACATCTCTCCCACAGTGCTAGTGACGAACTTATTCAACTCCTGTTGTGCTATGAAGTGCTGCTCCTGTTTGCATTTATCCTCACCTGTTGACGACAGGTGGGAACTGGAAAGCCCTGGTGCTCCATGATGCCCATCAGTGCCTTGGCTTACAAAGAGGCACCCTCAAGAGTGAGCTGCTGGGATGCTTGACTGGCTCTGAGTACCTCTCACTCCTCCACAGCTCTGTTACTCTGAGTCTTGTTTAATACTTCTTATTTATTAGCTAGTTGACAGCTATCTTAGTTCACTGAATGCTGCTTTGCTGGGAGAAAGGGACTGGAGCCTGGGAAAGAAGACACTTCTGTCTTCTAGTACTTCTAAAGTCATGTGAGAGGCAAGGAAAGGAGATGGTTCCACCCGCCTAGAACACATAGGAGTCCATCTGGTGTGAGGGACCATGGCTTATTTGGAGATGGAATTAAAGTTTATGGAGTGAAAGGATCAGGCAGCCTATTTATCAGACTTCCAGGGAGTGATCTTCCCTCTTCCAGAACATGACATGTTCCCAGATGTCTTTTTTTCACGTCAGGGATACTCCCTGACTGCCTGCCTCCCTGGAACCCATAGCCCTTCACTTCTCTCTCTGCAAAAAAAACATATTTGGTTTCTGTTCTGTCCACTGTCTTAGGGGTTAAGAACACTAGTGATTATTAAACCGCTAAATCAAACAAGATCTTCTTCTCTGGGCATCATGAAGTTTATTGAATAGTAGTTGCTTCTTCACTCTAAAGTAAATACGTACTACATGGCTGACATCTACTCTTCTCCATGCCAAAAGTTCTCTTCACCTTCAAGTTGCTATGAATGTTTGCATCCCCTAAGAAAGCTGAGTGCTGAAGAATTGATGCTTTTGAACTGTGGTGTTGAAGAAGACTCTTGTGGGTCCCTTGGACTGCAAGGAGATCAAACCAGTCCATCCTAAAGGAAATGAGTCCTGAATACTTATTGGAAAGACTGATGCTGAAGCTGAAACTCCAATACTTTGGCCACCTGATGCAAGGAACTGACTCATTTGAAAAGACCCTGATGCTGGGAAAGATTGAAGGTGGGAGGAGAAGGGGATAAAAGAGGATGAGATGGTTGGATGGCATCACCAAGACTCAATGGGCATGAGTTTGGGTAAACTCCAGGAGTTGGCAATGGACAGGGAGGCCTGGCATGCTGCAGTCCATGGGGTTGCAAAGAGTCTGATATGACTGAGAGATTGAACTGAACTGAAAGATTCTTATGTTGAAGTCTAACTTCCAGTGTGATGGTATCAGGAGGTGGGGTCTTTGGGAGGGAATCAGGTCTTGAAGGTGGAGTGCCCATGAATGGGGTTAATGTCCTTATAAACAAGACCAAGAGAGTCAGCTCTTCAACCTTCCACCATGTGTGGTTATAGTGAAAAGACAGTCATTACAAGGAAGCAAATCTCACAATACACAGAGTCTGAGGTACTTGGATCTTGGATTTCTCAGTGTCCAGTACTGTGAGAAATAAATGCTGTTTATTAACCAACCAATCCATGGTACTTTGTTATAGCAGCCCAAATGAACTGAAATGCACATCCACATATGATATAGTATATATCATATCTATACTATATCATATCAAGGCTATATCATATCATATCATACTATATCAAATCAAGGCTATCTGGGTCTATTCTCGACACACAATCTCAGCTGTTTAATCTCATCCCACTATTATTTTTCACTTTGAAAATCACATTAAAAATCCTTGCCCCAATCCTTTGTGAAATGAGGCTTGCTATGTTAAATTAATAAAGTAATTAATGCAAATACATCACTCTGGAATTTGTTGGACTAATGATAGAAGTATAGTATACCATAGTATAGAAGTTTCATAGGGCTACTGTAATGTTGGCTTTGGATAAGCTAGTTTTTAAATAAAATATTGTTATATACGGTACTACATGTAAGCTTTCAGGCACACAGCCTGAGTGCTAATCCTAATTTTACCATTTATTGTCCTATGTAGCCTCGGTTTCCTCAATAACAGAGATAAAGATAATAATAGCAACGCATTCCTTTGGAATAATTTGGGAGAAAATTAGTTAATAGATGTGAACATTTGGATAGTAAAGCACATGAAAACTGCTCAATAAAAATTAGCTTTTAATAGTGCCCCAGCTCAAGATTTTGTTTTTAGTTTTGTTTTGTCATCCAAGCAATATTGCCACACCTTAATAAATTCAGCCTATTAATTTAGCACACGGCTACCTTGGGACACTGGTCATCACCCAATCCACTAACCATACTACATCCCTAGCATTTTTTAACACTAAATTTGGTTAGTGTTAGATATAACTTTTTCCTCTGCCTAAATTCTTGCCATGTTTCTGCACTTCCCAGCCTACTAGATCATGAACACCTGAGTAACGATTAAATACCGCTTTGCGCTGTTGTCATGGATCTCACTTCTCTACAAGCTTCCAGACCGCAGAGAGTTCAGCAAATTCTTCTTTGCACCATCATCCCCACTTGAAGCATTCTGCAGGGAGGTGAGTTTTCACTAAATTTTGTTGGATTAATAAGTGCAAATTCACTTTTATTTTGTCTGAGTTATTCATTCATCTTTGAATCCATTTATCCTAACGTATACTCTCTGAGAAACCTTTGATTCATCACTCACTTACCTGCTGATTTCACTGTAATCTGGAATATAGGCTCAAGCATGAGGCAGTCCATCATGAAAATGTTCACTTTCTCAGCCCTTCAGTAGACAGACAGTATATAACTCAAAGTACCCGAGTTCAATCTTAGTAGAAATTCAAAACATATTTGAGTAACACAAACATTAATGCTTGTCAGCATATATTTCACAAAAACACAATATAAAAATAAATACATATTTATATGAAGTCCTGAATATTGTACATGCTCTGTACATGCAACACTAGCTTCGTGACCAAAGACTGATTTTGTTTACATGAACTTGAAGAATCTCACACTGCATCCTATCCTGAACCTATTTTAATGTGTCTACCTTCACCATTCCATCAAAATTATTCTTTCCAAACTCATCAGTGAACACAGGACTCTTCATTTCATGTCACATCCACTTTATGTCTCCTGTCTCTCCCATTTCAGTAAATGTCACCAATATCTACATAATTGCAAAAGTCAAAAATCTAAAGGTCTTCTATTATTCTTTTTTGTTTCTCATCTCTTGATCATCAGAAAATCCTTTTTGCTCAGATTCCAAAAATGAAACTAAAAGTGATAGTCACTCAGTCGTGTCTGACTCTTTAAGACCCTATGAGCCATACTCGGCCAGGCCCCTCTGTCCATGAAATTCTCCAGGCATGCATACTAGAATGGGTAGTCATTCCCTTCTCCAGAGGATCTTCCTGACCCAGGGATCAAACCCTGGTCTTCTGCATTGCAGGCAGATTCTTTACCATCTGAGCCACAACATATCCCTAATAGGCCAACTTCTCATTTCTTCTGCACTCCTGTCCAACTGCAATCATCTTTTATTAGATCTTCTGCCTCTCATTTTCCATTTGCTTCTATTCTGATTCACCACACTTATATCACATATGTCTGATATAGTTAGTCCCTTCTGAAATACCTTCTACAAAGTTCTGTCCAGGACAGAATCAAGTCTACACAGCCCAGCATGGTGATTATGGACCCAGAAGATGACGCTTCTCTCAGCCTATTCAGTCCGCTCCTCTCCATCCCCAAAACTACTCCCATTGCACTCATTCTTTTCACCATAGGGATCCCATACCGAAGGGGCTTTCAACTTCACATTTTTATCAATACTCTCCATAGCATGTATGAGTGTTCAGTCATGTCAGATTCTTTGTGACCCTTCAGACTGCAGCCCGCCAGGCTCCTCTAGGCAGCAATCCTCTAGGCAAGAATACTGGAGTGGGTTGCCATTTCCTCCTCCAGGGGATCTTCCTGGCCCAGGGATTGAACCCCTGTCTCCTGAGATTCCTGCTTTGGCAGGTAGATTCTTTGCCGCTGCATCACCTGGGAAGCTTCACAAGGGACACTCAGTTGTCCTTCACATCACTGCTGAAGTTGCATCTCCTTCATAATGTTTTCCTTGGCCCCTCTTCTGAGCTGCCTCCAGATTCTGCACGTATCTCTTTTGTGGTATTCATCACACTCTATGGTGATTGCTTCTTTTCCTCTTCTAAGCCTATTTGGTGTGACTTGGAGAAATGTGCTGTGTTTCATCCATCTGAATAGTTAGGGTTATCTACTCTGTATCTAGCATACATGGTATATTCAACAGGATTAGCTCCTCTCCCTTTTCTCCCTAGTGAGGTGGGACATGGTTTATTGATGGTCAGAGCATTGAATGAAATGCTCATCTGCAAGAAAAATTGTCATCACCTCATTCTGTAGCAGTAGTAGCTATACGCTGCTGCTGCTGCTGCTAAGTCACCTCAGTTGTGTCCGTCTCTGTGCGACCCCATAGAGGGCAGCCCACTAGGCTCCTCTGTCCCTGGGATTCTCCAGGCAAGAACACTGGAGTGGGTTGCCATTTCCTTCTCCAATGCATGAAAGTGAAAAGTGAAAGTGAAGTCACTCAGTCATGCCCAATTCTTAGTGACCCCATGGACTGGAGCCTACCAGGCTCCTCCATCCATGGAATTTTCCAGGCAAGAGTACTGGAGTGGGTTGCCATTGCCTACTCCAGTAGCTATATATGTTACATGTTATGAATGTTAAACAGTGTTCTAACTTTTCAGAATTAAGCACCATCATTTAACATTCATCCTAAGGTTCACTTACAACTTCATTTTCCCCACTTTACCACTTTTTAATATAAATTTATTTATTTTAATTGCAAATTTGCTATCCTCACAGTCTGAATCCAGATACTATCATTTCATCTTAATCTTCAGATACCCACATTTCAAGCATCCTGAATGATAAACTATTCTTTTTATAATATCTGTGTCTGTGTTCACACTATTCCTTCCTTCTGTAATGTCTTCTGTCAGCTTCTCTGTTTCAACTTTACTCTTTTTTAAATTCCATCACAGTTATCATTTCCTCCAGGGAGCCTTCCTGATTGTTACACCAGTCAGACCTAAGCACTCTGCCCCCTGCACCGCCCACCTGTCTTCATCTAGCTCTCTCATGACCTGGGTCCTGTCTGACGTAGTTACACTTGTCCACCGGATGCCTGACTCCCAAGGGCAGGGCTGGGTCCTACCCATGTTTGTGTCACCTGGGCCTGAGCAGTGTCTGCTGCAAATTATGCTTCATCTTCATCTGCCATGGAACCCATGCCTGGGCTAGTTAGTGGGTTCACTCATCTTCACCATGACAAACAGGAGGTCAGTGACATGGCTTCTATCATCCAATGGATCCTAACTTTGACCCTAATACATTTTTATGAACTACCTCTCTTCTTGTCTATCATCATGCTCTTG
Source organism: Bubalus bubalis (assembly GCF_019923935.1). Taxonomy (NCBI): domain Eukaryota; kingdom Metazoa; phylum Chordata; class Mammalia; order Artiodactyla; family Bovidae; genus Bubalus; species Bubalus bubalis. The sequence goes on from NC_059176.1 coordinate 60,533,270, forward strand.
GAGATCTTTCCTCAGAACATGCACTGAGTTATTCTGAACAAATTCATGGTGATACATTTTAAAAAAAAAGCCTATGGGTAAGCAACAGTTGCTTTATATTTACACCTCACATCCTTGTTATCAGTACATTTTACCTTCATAGACCTTTACAGTTGGGTGTTTGAAATATTCTTGCTGGGTAACCTTGAATTACATTTTAAATGAATTTTCCTATATGGAACTAAATTAAGGGTTTTCCTCTAACTTACAAAAATAAGGCAGTTAGTTGCAATTCTTGGGGCTTCTTATTATTATTTAAACTGAATTCTATAATCAAAGTGAAATACTCTAACACTGATAGAAATGTGTATGATGGATCTTAGTTGGTCTGGAACTCATTTCACTCAAAGGAAGAGGAAAGAACAAGGAGAGGCAAAAATAAAAGTGAGAAAATGATTCCCTCAATACTTGGTTCATGTCATTGCCACCTAGATTTCAGACAAATTGTTCCCTTGTCTGTGAAATCAAGAAGTACAGTTAGAAGGAACACTTGCTCAGAAAGTCCCTTTGTGATTAAGATGAGATAGCTGTATTGCATAGCCAGGGCTCCGCTCCCTCTGTCCATAAGAGCAATCACATTAAAGTGATGACTGGAGATGATTCACTCCACCCAAGGACTGCTAATGGGATTGGTTTGTTCCTGGGTGTAATGAGTCATTAACTTTCTTTACCTCCTTATAAGTTGATGACATGCATTGAGGAAAGAGTCTTTGTAGATATAATCCTAACACTTAAAATGGAAAACAAAACAATTAATTAATCCAAATATCTCCAGGTATAGGATGCACGTAACACAAACACAAATCGAGGCCCCATGTGTCTCTGTGTTAAATGACCATCATACTTTTCTTTCACATTAAAATAAGCATTTATCTTTTTTTCTCACGTATGTTCCCCCATCCTGAACCCCTTGCCACCTCCCTCCCCACCCCATCCTTCTGGGTTGTCCCAGAGCACTGGCTTTGAGTGCCCTGCTTCATGCATCGAACTTGAACTGGTCATCTGTCTCACATATGATAATATACATGTTTCAATGCTATTTTCTCAAGTCATCCCACCCTTGCCTTCTCCCACAGAGTCCAAAAGACTGTTCTTTACATCTGTGTCTCTTTCGCTGTCTTGCATATAGGACTGCTGTTACCGTCTTTCTAAATCCCATATATATGTGTTAATATACTGAATTGGTGCTTCTCTTTTGACTTACTTCATTCTGTATAATAGGCTCCAGTTTCATACACCTCATTAGAACTGATTCGAATGCATTCCTTTTTATAGTTGAATAATATTCCATTGTGTATATGTACCACAACGTCCTTATCCATTCATTTGCCGATGGACATCTGGCTATTGTAAACAGTGCTGTGATGAACACTGGGGTACACGTGCCTCTTTCAATTCTGGTTTCCTCAGTGTGTATGCCCAGCAGTAGGATTGCTGAGTTGTATGTCAGTTCTATTCTCAGTTTTGTAAGGACTCTCCACACTATTCTCCATAGTGGCTGTACCAGTTTGCATTCCCAACAACAGTGTAAGAGGGTTTCCTTTTCTCCACACTGTCTCCAGGATTTATTCTTTGCAGACTTTTTAATGATGGTCATTCTGACTGGCGTGAGATGATACCTCATTGTGGCTTCGATTTGCATTTCTCTAATAATGAGTGATGTTGAGCATCTTTTCATGTGCTGATTAGTCATCTGTATGTCTTCTTTGAAGAAATGTCTGTTTAGCTCTTTTGCCTAATTTTTGATTGGGTTGTTCGTTTTTCTGGTATTGAGCTTCATAAGCTGCTTGAATATTTTGGAGATTAATTCTTTGTCAGTTGTTTTCTTTGCTATTACTTTCTCCTATTCTGAAGGCTGCCTTTTCACCTTGCTTATAGTTTCCTTCATTGTGCAAAAGTTTTTAGGCTTAATTAGGTCCCATTTATTTATTTTTGCTTTTATTTCCATTACTCTGGGAGGTGGGTCATAGAGGATCTTGCTGTGAGTTATGTCACAGAGTGCTCTGTCTGTTTTCTGCTAAGATTTTCATAGTTTCTGGTCTTACATTTGGATCTTTAATCCATTTTGAGTTTATTTTTGTGTATGGTTTAGAAAGTGTTCTAGTTTCATTCTTTTACATGTGGTTGACCAGTTTTTCCAGCGCCTCATGTTAAAGAGATTGTCTTTTCTCCATTGTATATATTTGACTCCTTTATGACCCTCATACTTTAGGTAATAGATACAGTTTCTGAATTCCAATGCTGCTAGGACTATAACATTATCTTCTTTAATTTATGCTGTGAGGTTAGTTTTAAGAAGTCCACAAATGAAGAAACGTGGTGTAATCTACTTTCTCAAGGTCATACCGATAGGCATCTGCTAAACAGGGATCTAGTCCCAGCTTTTTGCAGGTTCCAGAGTGCATGATGTCAAGTGTTTATGAGAGCTATATGTTACTGATAATCAAATCTAAGAAGATGATAGAAGATGATGCCTGCTGTTAATAGGTTGAATTGTGTATCCCAAGCCCCACGTCAGTATCTCCAGTAGTGACTTTATGTGGAAATTGCGTCACTATGGATGTAATTAGTTAGGCTGAAGTCATACTGGAGTAGGGTGGGGCCATAATGTAATTGACTTGTACACTTAAAAAGAGGAAATTTGGACACAGACACACAGGGAGAATAGATGTGAAAATGAAGGCAGAGATGGGGGTGATTCCTCTACAAGTGAGGGAGTTCTAAAGGTCACCCGGAAACGCCCAGGAAAAATGGATTCTTCCTCACAACCCTCAGAAGGAACTGACTATGCTGGCACCCTGAGATCAGACTTCTAGCTTCTAGAACTGAGACAATAAATATCCATTATTCAAGCCACTCAGTCTGTGGTACTTTGTTACGGAACCCTAGAAAACCAATACACCAGCTAATAGTACTTTGTGGCAAAAACAAAGTGATATTGCAAACTAACCAGACTGATATTTAATTATGTCTCATAAACCGTCTCATAAGAAGATTCTGAGGATTACATGCAAACTTTGTATATAAATATGGATATAAATGCTTCCCTGGTAGCACAGCTGGTCAAGAATCCGCCAGCAAAGCAGGAGACACTGGTTCAATTCCTGGGTTGGAAAGATCAGCTGGAGAAGAGATAGGCTACACACTCGAGTATTCCTGGGCTTCCCTGGTGGCTCAGCTGGTAAAGAACCCACCTGCAATGTGGGAGACCTGGGTTCGATCCTTGAGTTGGGAAGATCCCCTGGAGAAGGGAGAGGCTACCCTCTCCAGTATTCTGACCTGGGTTGCAAAGAGTCAGACATGACTGAGTGACTTTCACTTTCATGGATATAAATACATCTTTATTTGTAGAGGACAAAAGGAAGATATCTGACATTAAAAAAAAAAAAACAAAAAACACATTTTCACTGAAATGTTACTCTTATGATTTTATCCTGATAGACTATAGGGCGGTTCTGTCTCAAATATGTTCTAAATAGAAAGTATAGCTCCCAGTCAGAAATCTTCCCTTTTGTATTGTTGTGAACATTTTTCAGACCACTAACTCTTCCAACTTCTCAAAATAGTTTAACCTGTGAGAAAGAGACTGGGGAATTTGAGTTTCTTTTTGCTAATAAGACTTATGAGTCATAATCAGAGCTCTCTGTTCAAAAGGTGTTAGCCAAATCTGCCTACAGCAGAAATCAATGTGATTCATGGGGAGGAAAAATGCACCCAGCAAGAAAACAATTCTAGTAACAGTCTCTTGCTCTGACTCTCAAAGTTGACACACTTGGTTTCTTCTTTTACCCTCAAACCTTAACACGTTCCTTCTAATCTATTTAGGCGGCAACTTATCTTTATCTCTTATTTTTGGGATTGGGAGGGAAGGAGAAAATGATACAAAAGAACTTATTACAAAACAGAAACAGACTTACAGAGTTAGAAACTGAATTTACAGTTACTGGGGGGGAGGGGAGACAGATAGATTGGGAGTTAGGAATTGATAGGAGAAGGCGATGGCACCCCACTCCAGCACTCTTGCCTGGAAAATCCCATGGACGGAGGAGCCTGGTAGGCTGCAGACCATGGGGTCGCTAAGAGTCGGACACGACTGAGCGACTTCACTTTCACTTTTCACTTTCATGCACTGGAGAAGGAAATGGCAACCCACTCCAGTGTTCTTGCCTGGAGAATCCCAGGAACGGGGGAGCCTGGTGGGCTGCCATCTATGGGGTCACACAGAGTCGGACACGACTGAAGCAACTTAGCAGCAGTAGGCTATATTTAAATAAAATGCCTTTCCATGGGAAAAACATGTTTATAAAGTTTGGCTAAGAAATTCATCAAAGAATTTATCCTTAACTGAAAATCAAAATTCTATACAAAGCTTAATGTTTGAAATCCTTTATTCAGTTCAGTTCAGTCGCTCAGTCGTGTCCGACTCTTTGGGACCCCATGAATTGCAGCAGGCCAGGCCTCCCTGTCCATCACCAACTTCCGGAGTTCACTCAAACTCACATCCATGGAGTCGGTGATGCCATCCAGCCATCTCGTCCTCTGTCATCCCCTTCTCCTCCTGCCCCCAATCCCATTCCTTCCAAAGAACACCCAAGACTGATCTCTTTGAGATCCTTTATTACATCTTTAACATTTAAGAAGATTGTGCAAAATGACAAAAGGAAAAAAAAAAAACAGTTAAATGTCTAATAACAGAACAGAAAAAAAGCAAATTGTTTTTAGAGCTTTAAACAAATTCAACTGAAGGTGCATATTCTTTCCACATTAAAGTCTTGAAGCACATATACTTCTTTACTAATTTTTTTTGTTTGTTTTTTTAAGCGTGTAAATAGAAGTGTCTCATGAAACTACTTTTGTAGCTTTTGACATTTGTTCACATGATACCTGCGTACATCTGCAGGATAGCTCCTACGACATAGGATAGCTCCTCTCTGCACTGCAGAGATTTATTTATTACCTCTTTATTGAGGTTATCAACTCAATGGTAGCAGGGACCATTTTTTCCCTTTTTTCATTTTTTTTAAAACTCCTTTTTAACTTCTGGATGTGTGGTCCCTGATCTAGCAGCTTCTGCATCAATCGGGAACTTGTTGGAAATACAGAATCTTGGGTCCTATCTCAAAACTCCTGACTCAGTGAGCATTTACCAAGATGCCGAGATTCCAGGGGACTACTAGGCAAGGAGGAGAAGCCATGCCAACTTTCTGCCCTGATGCTACCATATGAAACGTGTTCAGAAAATGTTATTGTGTGACAGTTTCTATGTTAATAAACCTAAGGTCTAGTGCCCACTAATGTAAGCTCATTGTGAAAGCTCCCCCTTCCCCTTCTCTGCATTTTAGAGAACTTGTCTAGTCTTCGTGCCATTTGACATGATTGAGAAATGAAAAGGAATAGGGAGAACTCAGAGGTCGTTGAGGATGAACCAGTGTCCCCTGGGTCTCTTAAACACCCCCACTTCCTCCACCACGCAGGGCTAACTCTCAAGGCTGCTAGCCCAGCCCTGACACTCCCCACCTCTACTCTGACGCTCTCAGCTCGCTTCTCCTTTCTTCCCATGGGCTGGTGGAGACTGGCCACTAGAATCACCACTCATGACCAGATGACATTGAGATGAGTCCAATTTCCCTGGCACATAACAAAGGATAGTACTTCTCTTTCAAATCTTTTAGTGTGTTTCAGTTCCTTCCAGAGCTGAGCATTAAAAGCCTTTCACAATCTGGACTATCCTGGTCTTTGGATTCTCACTTCTTTCTGCGTCTCTATCCACCATCTCTGCTTCATTTACTTCATGCTGCTTATAAGAAACTCCAGAATGCCAAGCTTCTCTGGACCACTCCACCTATCTGCAACCAGATTTGACATTTTCTAAGAGGACTGTTGTGTTAATATCATCCCTTGGGCAAGATTTACGCGTTATTCTTCTGTGCTCCATAGGTTGCTGTACCTCTTCAGCCATTATTTATGGATAATGTACCTCTTTTACCTGCTGGTCTTTCCTATTAAACTCTTTGAGGGCAGCTGTTACATCACTTTTCTCTCTTGGTTATCTGGGAGCCACTCAAAATCAGCATCTGTCGATGAACAAGTAGACATTTTTCTATCTTTACTGAAATCAGTGAGTATCATCTACTGCTTCTTTTATTGTGACTGTTGCCACTATTGCTACATTTGCAACTCTAGTAATAAAAACAGGTGAGTAGTCCCTTAATGGCAGGGGATGTATCATTTTTATATCTGTACCCTTCTACTAGGCAGAGAATCCAGGGCGTGGGAGGTGCTCAATAAAAGCTCATTTCATGATTGAGTGAAGGGTAGCCTTTCACATTCACAATCTACACAACAAGCCAATAAAAATGTAACTATTATCATGCCTTTTAGAGACCTACTTTACTAGGTGGTTTTACAAACTTTACCGTTTGATCAAATAAATCAAGCTCAGGCTATGTGACTCCAAATAGTGCACACATTCTGTTGTATCAGATTACTGTGCATAGGTTCCTTTACTTCAGGTGGTCACCAGTGACTCTAAATATAAATGTGGACACACATGCTGCATGTTTCAGAGTATGTTTCATATTAAATAGATCTTCCTCTACTGTCTTGATGACAATATGTAAACCAACGTTTATGATCATGTGAGGATACACAACTGACTTACACAAAAGCTTTTGAAACTCAGTCCATTCATTAATAGACTCAAAACTGTGTGTGAGTTCCTCAAATGTATAATTGTATTTACAATTAAGAAAGTTTAAAAAAAATGCAGCTATGAAGGGAAATCCTATTTATTTCATGCCGAATAAAAGAAAGCTTGCCAAAAGTGGTGATGCTGGGTTGTTATGCTTTAATTTGGAAAGAAATATGGGGCAGTCGAATGAGATTTTTTTCCTACCAATTAGAAAAAAAATTAACCTTATGTTGATGGAGAACAGATTTGTTCTGTTTCACTTTTGTTACACATGCTGGGAACTCCAATGGAGAAGAAATTGCACTGCCTTCAAAGTCTATCACAGGAAGAATTTAACCACTACCCATATTTTGACTTGCCAATAAATTTTAGCTAGCATTTGACCAAATTTCTGAGCTTTTGTCTACTATAATAATTTTGGTACAATTGACAACTTTATTGAGGATTGCAACATTTAATTTCTGACACTTGGGAGAATTCTTAAGAAATGAAAGAGGGAAGATGGAATTATTCATCTTGCAACAGTTTCAATCATGGTGGCATTCAATGACTGAGAAAATGAACAGAATTACCCAGCTAAAATTAGTTTGAGAATCTACATTATTTAAATTTTTATCTATGCAAAAGATGACATGGACATGGTACACATTTTCATTCTATTTTGATTTTATGAGCACTTTGAAAATATTATCAATAAGGTAAAAAGGTCAATTGCTAATTTAGAATAAAACATGCTAGTTCTTTATGAAATAGTTTTCTATTAGTTTTTGGAAACTAACAAAAAGAAGAGATATGTTTTGAAGAAAAAAAACTTTCTTGAAGTATTTGAAAAATCAGTGCCCTTATTTATGTTCTGGCTTTCAGTCTATATTTAATACTTGTCAAAACCCAGAAAAAATGAGAGCAACATACATACATTCTGAGAATTAAGAAGATCATGTTTAGCTAATTCCTGCCATATCCTATTTTTAAATTCTTCACATTCTAATTTTTTGCTCTCCATCATTTTACTTTTTTATTTAGTTTTAGTTCTTCACTTTACTGTTATCTTTAATTCTTCACATTCCTTCATTCTTCTAGGAAATCTGACCCTATTTATTTGCCTATGCTCAGGTATTGTTTACAATAAGTTAGGACAGAAAAAGCAGACTCTCCTATATGAGCTGACTGTGAGGCTTCATTAAATCAGCATTCTTCAAAGAGAGATGCAAGATCTATTACAGTGCTGAAAACATCAAAATGGATGGTTACTTTTATTCAATAAAATAAGAAGATTAAACAATATTAATATTTAATGTGTGGACTCACACTAGGGTCCTCACCATGAATCAATATCTTGGATACTCACTCAACAGGTGAGACAGGCTTCCAAAGGAACTCTGATTTAGTGCTCAGTTCTAACCTGCTGTGAGATGCTGCAATTCACATGCTCCTAGTTACATGCATGTATAATATAGATAAATCTGGTTTTAATCAACTTACTTTCATAAAACGGACAAGTGATTAGAAAACAATTCTTGAAAAAAATATGCTACCAAAAAATTAGCAAACAGCAAGGCAAACATATGTACACAAAAAGAAAAGGACAGAACTCAAGAGTCACACTTTGAAGTAAGAAGGAGATGGAATTTTGTAAATAGCATTTGGAAATGTTTTTATAATTATATATTGTTGTTTTCAAAAGGTATGTGTACACATGCCCCCATATCAACATGCATGAACACACACACACATACACATGTACACACACCTACACAAGACAGACACAAAACCTCAGAAACATCATTCTTCTAAATTCTTTAAAATACCATTCACATTACAATTTCAATGGGTTTTGAACCAATTTGTTGAGTATCTAGAAATGAAACACATTTTGATTAGTTTGCACATTGAACTGATTGACAAAAACAGGGTAAAAAATTGCTGAATTTCCAAAACTACTTTTGTATATCAATGCATGATATTCACAGAAAGTGGCAAATTTTTTTTGAGTTATTTTTCAGCTCTGCCAACCATTGTGACTAGCCAACTGGAGCAAGCTGAATGTAAAAAAAACATAGCTTTAAATTTCTGTAGTCTTTGAAAGAAAATAATACTTCTGCTTTAGGTATGCTCTTAATAATTTTAGTGAATGTAAAATGTTGTTGGGAGTGTTAATAAGCAAAAAATCCTGTCTCATGTTATTTTGATTTTCTATTTCTCTATTGATTTTATGTGTGCGTGCTCAGTTGTTTAAGTCATGTCCAACTCTTTGTGACCTCATGGACTGTAGCCCACCAGGCTCCTCTGTCCATGAGATTCTCCAGGCAAAAGTACTGGAGTGGGTTGTCATGCCCTTCTCCAGGGGATATTCCCCACCCGGGGGCTGAACCCACGGCTCCTGTGTCTACTACATTGCAAGCAGATTCTTTACCCACTGAGCCACCTGGGAAGCAAACCCATTGATTCTATAGTATACATAATGGTCATATAGCACAAAAGTTGTGCAATCTATTAAGAAAAACATTTTATGCATATACTGAGGTTCAATGAGTCTGTAGGCCACTGGGAAGTTTCAAGGGTATCAATATTTGACCCTGTGTTGGTCTCATCTCTCTGTATCTGAAGAGCAATAATTATGTCTTCTGTGTAGTTGTGGCACTGTATTGAAAAGGATGATTTATTGATTGTATCAACAAAAAGAGTTACAGTAGAAGCATTTGATCCTAGAAATACAATGTGATGTTTTCCTTGTGTGGTGATTTATGCTATTAATTTCATTATGCAATATTACATAATCAATGCAAAATACTGTAAAACTACACTCATTCAGATTAATTAGGAAGAAAAGCTTATTTACTTTAATAATTACAACAAAATTATAAATTTATTTTAAAAATAAAGCTGTGTCTGCTTCTTTCTGCTACACATAGTGACTTGTGGCTCTGAAAAGAGAGATAGTTTTCATGACTTTTAGTGTGCATATACAAATAATTCTATCATTATATAGAAATACATGCCTCTCAAATGTTTGAATTTTTTCTGTTAAATAGATATTCTTGCCTACCGTTTTGTGTAGATTGATAACTTGCCCAGCAAATTATTTTAAGCAAAGATTTGTTTCACTCTAACCACAGTCTTATTTATTATAAATTCTAGATTAGCAAGGTAAAAAAAAAATCCCTGGACTTTGTTGATTTTCTCTCTTTAGTTCAATGATCATAAGATTCAAATTTAAAATGTCTGTTTCAAAGTCTCCCTGTCGTCTTAATGAATGTGACCTTTCTAGTCATACCCATTACTCCTATCATTATAAAGGTGAAGAAATCCAGCTCTATTTTTCAAATAAACAGTCTCTTTTTCATCTTAGAAGATTGGTAGCCTTGAAGTCAGGAAGTGTGGATCTTAAAGGTCTCTGAAGGCAATAGGAGTTGAATAAGCTGTTAAACAAGAGAATTGAGAGTCCTTTGTCATCATCTGGGGACAGCATTGATTGATATGAACAGAGCTCAGTATTGGTCTTAGATAAACAAGATGAAGACAAAGATTGAGAGTAATTGTTGAGGCTAAGTTGTAAGAAAAAAATGTCAACAAAATAATGAAGAACTTTTTTATTTCTCTGTTGCCTTCCCTTACGATCAAGTTAATATCGAACAACCTGTGTGCTGAGCTACCTCCTCCATGCAGGTCAAATCCTGCATGAAAATGTTAGTTGCTCAGTTGTATCTGACTCTTTGCAACCCCATGGACTGTAGCACCCCAGGCTTCTTTGTCCATGGGACTCTCCAAGCAAGAATAGTGGAGTGGGTAGCCATTCCCTTCTCCAGGGGATCTTAAGTTCAGTTCAGTTCATTTCAGTCATTCAGCCGTGTCCGATTCTTTGATCCCAGGGGATCTTAGGTGTTGTGTTTATTTACGTTCCTGCTTCCCATTTCACTGGGAACAGAATGCAGAGAAAACCAAACAAGCTGTACACACTTTAAAAAGCAGCCTAAAATGTACAAATGAACTTATTTATGAAATAGAAATAGATTCATAGACTTTGAAGAAAGTTTATGCTTATCAAACAGGAATCTTGGGAGTAGTAAGTTAGGAGTATGTGATTAACGTATATACACTACTATATATAAAACTGGAAAAGGAAATGGCAACCCATTCCAGTATTCTTGCCTAGAGAATCCTGTGGACAGAGGAGACTGGTGGGCTTCTGTCCATAGGGTCGCACAGAGTCAAACACAACTGAAGCAACTTAGCAGCAGCAGTGCATAAAAAACATATAATCAACAACGACCTACTGTATAACACGAGGAACTCTACTCAATATTCTGTAATGACCTATGTGGCAAAGAACCTAAGAAAGAAAGAATATATGTATATGTATCACTGAATCACTTTGCTGTGCACCTGGAATGAATACAACATTGTAAATCAACTCTGCTGTGTTGTGCTTAGTCCCTCAGTCGTGTCCAACTCTTTGCGACCCTGTGGACTATAGCCTGCCAGGCTTCTCTGTCCATGAGGATTCTCCAGGCAAAAACACTGGAGTGGGTTGCCATGCCCTCCTTAGGGGATCTTCCCAACCCAGGGATCAAACACAGGTCTCCCACATTGCAAGCAGACTCTTTACCATCTGAAAATGCCAGGGAAGCCCATGATTAGTGGAGTGGGTAGCCCATCTCTTCTCCAGGTGATCTTTCAGACCCAGGAATAGAACCAGGGTTTCCTGCCTTGCAGGCAGATTCTTTACCAGCTGAGCTACCAGAGAAGCCCATAAATCAACTATATTCCAGTATAAAATTAAGAAAGTAAATTTTAAAAAGTAAGCTTGCTAATACCAGAGATCAAATTGCCAACATACATTGGATCATAGAAAAGGCAAGGGAATTCCAGAAAAATATCTACTTTTGCTTCCTTGACTACACTAAAGCCTTTGACTGTGTGAATCACAATAAACTGTGGAAAATTCTTAAAAAGATGGAAATTCTAGACCACCTTACTTGTCTCCTGAGAAACTTGTATGTAGAACTACCTGCGTGGAGTTCCATGTCAAACCAGACATGGAACAACAGACTGGTTCAAAATGGGGAAAGGAGTATGTCAAGGCTGTATATTGTTATCCTGCTTATTTAATTTCTATGCAGAATACATCATGCAAAATGCTGGGTTGGATGAATCACAAGCTGGAACCAAGTTTGCCAGGAGAAATATCAACAACTACAGATATGCAGATGGTACCATGCTAATGGCAAAAAGTGAAGAGGAACTGAAGAGCCTCTTGATGAACGTGAAAGAGGAGAGTGAAAAAGCTGGCTTAAAACTCAACATTCAAAAAACTCATGGCATCTGGTCCCATCACTTCATGGCAAATATATGGGGGAAAATTGGAAACAGTGACAGATTTTATTTTCTTGGGCTCCAAAATCACTGTGGACAGTGACTATAGCCATGAAAATAAAAGACCCTTGCTCCTTCAATAAAAGCTGTGATCAACTTAGACAGCATATTAAAAAGCAGAGACATCACTTTGCTGACAAAGGTCTGTACAGTCAAGAAAGGAAGGAAGGAAGTGAAGTGACTCAGTCATGTCTGACTCTTTGCATCTCCATGAACTGTAGCCTGCCAGGTTCCTCTGTCCATGGGATTTTCCAGGCAAGAATACAGGAGTAGGTTGCCATTTCCTTCTCCAATGGCTTTTCCAGAAGTCACGTATGGATGTAAGAGTTGGACCATAACGAAGACTGAGCATTGGTGAAATGATACTTTTTAAACTGTGGTGCTGGAGAAGACTCTTGAGAGGCCCTTAAACAGCAAAGAGATCAAACCAGTCAATCCTAAAGGAAATCAACCCTGAATATTCATTGGAAGGACTGATTCTGAAGTTCCAGTACTTTGGCTACCTGATGCCAAGAGCCAACATGATTAAAAAAACCTGATGCTGGGAAAGACTGAAGGCAGAATAAGGAGGGGACAACAGGGGATGAGATGGCTGGATGGCAACACTGACTCAATGGACATGAGTCTGCGCAAACTCAAGGAGATAGTGAAGGACAGTGAAGCCTGGAGTATTGCAATCCATTGGGTCACAAAGAGTTGGACATGACTTAGGGACTGAACAACAATGAATGAAGCTTGCAATTGCTGCGTATAAACCTGGCAACTCCCTCAGTGAAGGCAATTCACACCCATGAAGTCCCATAGAAACTCATATGCAAGTCATTGCTAATATTCATAAAGAAACTGTTGCTTCACACATCAGACATTGGTAATATAAAATTTTTAATTTTCATTTCATATAATTTGGCCTGTTCCAGGGCAATTTGTAGTTCTCCAAGCCTGTCTGGAGGGGAGATGTGGGATAACTCCATTGTAAAAATGGCTAAGAATGCCTAAGTTTGCAGTCAATCCAGTACCAGAAAAATAACGTTTCACTTTCAGATGCCCATCTCCTTTGTCTGGATGTTTCATGCATGATTTCTTTACCTGGGGAAGCTTGCTGGAAGATGGATGATAGAAAATCCTAGATCCAGACATTACTGCTGTTGAAATGAATTTCTTAAGAAGCATTGCTAGGAACCTCTCCTCAGATTTTTATCTGCCAGGAATTATCTTCCCACCAGACATCTTGTATATCTAAGTGTATCTCACTTGCTAGTGAAGGACAGTTGATTTTCCATCACCTCCTATGACAACACTCTTGGTGCTAGTTACCACACTTCACTCTTAACTGGAGCATAGACTAATATTGTCCTCCTTAATGAAATCCTTAGTTAAAAACTTAAATCTGTAAGACAAAAAGTAACCATAGTGAATTTTAAGCACCATATCAGTTCAGCCAATTTAGTCGCTCAGTCTTGTCCACGTTTTTGCAACTTTGTGGACTGCAGCATGTGAGGCTTCCCTGTCCATCACCAACTCCTGGAGCTTGCTCAATTTCAAGTCAATCCAGTTGGTGATGTCATCCAACCCTCTCATCCTCTGTTATCCCCTCTCCTCCAGCCTTCACTGTTTCCCAGAATCAGTGTCTTTTCCAAGGAGTGAGTTCTTTGCATCAGGTGGCCAAAGTATTGGAGCTTCAGCTTCAACATCAGCCCTTCCAATGAATATGCAGGACTGATTTCCTTTAGGACTGACTGGTTTGATCTCCATGCAGTCCAAGGGACTCTCAAGAGTCTTCTCCAACACCACAGTTCAAAAACATCAATTCTTTGGCTCTCAGCTTTCTATATAGTCCAACTCTCACATCCATACATGACTATTGGAAAAACCATAGCTTTGACTAGATGAACCTCTGTCAGCAAAGTAATGTCTCTGCTTTTTAATATGCTGTCTAGGTTGGTCATAGCTTTTCTTCCAAGGATCAAGCATCTTTTAATTTCATGGCTGCAGTCATCATCTGCAGGGATTTTGGAGCCCAAGAAAATCAAAGTCTGTCACTGTTTTCATTGTTTCCCTATCTATTTGCCATGAAGTGATGGGACTAGATGCCATGATCTTAGTTTTTTGAATGTTGAGTTCTACCATATAGTAAAACACCATTTAGTAGCCATAAAACAAATACTAAACAGCCATTTACCAAACACCATATAGTAGCCACAAAAAGCATTGCTGATTGACTAGAATATGGTTAAATCCCAGGTTAATATTTGTTTACAAGTTTTGTCTCTAAAAACCTTAAATTGAGTAAAGTTAATCAGCAAGATATGTTATTTTTTAGGGGCTAGGGAATAAAGTTCAAGTCAGTGCTTATGTTTCTAGCTCTGAACGCTTTTAAAAAATTCTGAAGAGAAAGCAGTCAATATCCTAGCCATTTATTCCCTTAGGTATTTCCCCAGGGTCTTTACCTTCTGACCTAACTTTCTGCCCTTCTTCCTTCATGCTCCCAGGATTCCACTGAGGCTTCTCCAGAACCAAGCACCATCCACTGGAGCTTAAAACACTGCTGTGTTAGAATTTAACATTTGGCTTCTCAACCAAACTAAATAAATGTCAGTTTAAAATTATTGAACATGCTATATATTTTTGCAAAAGGAATCAATTTTGGAATTTTCTTAATGTTAGAGCAACTTTTACTCCGTATTCATGATTTAGTTTATGTGATGCAAAGTTATGGGTTGTAGCTCTCACAGGAATTGACATAGGACAACAACATATATTAATAGACACAGGGATTTTTATTCAATTAGATTTGGTGTTTATGATTCAATTAAATCATGGTGTTCTACACTAAATATCTTTATGGTCCTCAGCAAGTCACATAACCTCTTAAGCCTTAGTTCTCTCACCTATAAAATAAGAGTAGCATGCTTTCCTGTTAGAGTTGACATGAGGATTAATTAAGACACTTAGTGTAAAACAATTAGCACATTTCCTGCCACAGAGTCCTATTATTGTGCTGTGCTTTGCTCAGTTTTGTCCAACTGTTTGTGACCCCATGGACTGATTCCATCAGGCTACTCAGTCCATGGAATTTTCCAGGCAAGAATACTGGAGTGGGTTGCTATTTCCTTCTCCAGGGAATCTTCTGGATTCAGGGACTATACACATGTCTCTTGCATCTTCTGCATTGGCAGGCAGATTCTTTGCCACTGCGTCACCTGGGGAGCCAGAAAATAACAAATCAAAGCCACAGTAAGATAGTACTTTACATCTAATAATGTAACTATATAAAAAAGAGATAAAATAGCAAATATTGGCATAAAATAGCAAAATTGTATATCCATAAGTTATTAATATTTTGCTCCCAATTTAGTAACAAGGGAAGGATGGCTGTTATCACTATTATTCAATACACTGGTAGAAATTTTAGCCATTGCAGTAAAGAAAAGAAAACAAAATGCAAACAGATCGAAAAGAAGAAAATTAAACTGCTTAATGATTGTCTACACAGAAAATCCTAAACAATCTGCCAGACCTTGAATGGTAGCCTTAGAATTAATAAGTTCAGCAATTTTGCAAAATACAAGATACAAACACAGAAAATCAATTATATTTCTATACACTATCAATGAATATGTGGACATAGAATTTAAAATACAATACTATTTACAACTGCAAAGTTTAGTTATTAAATATGATTTACTTTGGTGTGAATCTAACAAAACATGTATAGGATTTATATGCTGAAATCTAGAGTGATAATGAAAAATATCAAAGATCAAAACGAATAGAGAGGCTTATTATGTTCATTGATTAGAAAACTCAGTACATGACAAATGTCAATTTTCCTCAAAATGAAACAAAAGTTCATTTTTCATAAAGTTTTTAACAAAGTCCCAGCAAGATTTTTTTATAGATGTAAACAAGACTATTTAACAATTTTATGGTAAGGCAAAGGAACTACAATAGCTGAAACAATTATTAAAAAAGAAGAAAAAAGTATAAGAAGTCAATTTACTTGGTATCAAGACCTTTTATAGGGGCTTCCCTGGTGGTTCAGTGGTAAAGAACCTGCCTGCCAATGCAATAGACACGGGTTTGATCCCTGATCAAGAGGATTGCACATGCTGTGGAGCAACAAAGCCCATGTGCCACAATGATTGAGACTGTGCTCTAGAGCCTGGGCTTTGCAACCATAGAAGCCACTTCAACAAGCAGGCCTCACATTGCAACTACAGCGTACCCGCTGCTCTTTGCAACTAGAGAAACCCTTGCAGCAATGAAGACCCAGCACACCCAAAATAAATGAACAAATAAAGACATCATATAGCTATAATAACCAACACTATAATGGAAATATAGACATGGATCAATAAATCAAATGAAGTAGAGAGTTAAGAAACAGACCCTCAAAAACAAGGCCAACTAATTTTGACAAATGTGTGAAAGAAATTCAATGGAGACAAGATAACTATGTAAACAAATGGCACCAGATTAACCATATATCCATAAATTACAAAGAAGAGCTTCAACCCAAAGTTTATATTTTATACAAAATTAACTCAAAAAGATCAACTCAAAATAGATCATGGACTTATATGTGAAATGTAAAACTATAGAAATATTAGGAAATAATAGAAAAATAAATCTTTGGGTTCTCAGACCAAGTGAACACTTGGTCTTAGACTTTACAATAAAAACAAATCTATTTTTTTTTTAAGTTAACAATTGGAATGCATCAAATTAAAATCTTCTGCTTTGTGAAAATGACCATTAATAGGGCATAAAGAGAATCTACAGTCTAGAATATATCTGACAAAGAACTAGTATCTATACTATATAAATGTCAAACCTCAACAGTAAAACAGACCAAAACAAACTTAAAAACAAAACTAAAAAAATTAATTTGAAAATGAGCTAAAGAAATGAGATATTTCACTGAAAATTATATACCAATAGTAAAATAACACATGGAAAGATATTAAACACCATGAGTCATTCAGTTCAGTTCAGTTCAGTCGCTCAGTCATGTCTGACTCTTTGCAACCCCATGAATCGAAGCACGCCAGGCCTCCCTGTCCATCACCAACTCCCAGAGTTCACTCAGACTCACGTCCATCGAGTCAGTGATGCCATCCAGCCATCTCATCCTCTGTAGTTCCCTTCTCCTCCTGCCCCTAATCCCTCCCAGCATCAGAGTCTTTTCCAATGAGTCAGCTCTTCACATGAGGTGGCCAAAGTACTGGAGTTTCAGCTTTAGCATCATTCCTTCCAAAGAAATCCAGGGCTGATCTCCTTCAGAATGGACTGGTTGGATCTCCTTGCAGTCCAAGGGACTCTCAAGAGTCTTCTCCAACACCACAGTTCAAAAGCATCAATTCTTTGGTGCTCAGCTTTCTTCACAGTCCAACTCTCACATCCATACATGACCACTGGAAAAACCATAGTCTTGACTAGACGGACCTTTGTTGGCAAAGTAATGTCTCTGCTTTTCAATATGCCACCTAGGTTGGTCATAACTTTCCTTCCAAGGAGTAAGCGTGTTTTAATTTCATGGCTGCAATCACCATCTGCAGTGATTTCGGAGCCCCCCAAAATAAAGTCTGACACTGTTTCCACTGTTTCCCCATCTATTTCCCATGAAGTGATGGGGCCAGATGCCATGATCTTCGTCTTCTGAATGGAAATGCAAATTAAAATCATAATTATATATTCCTATAGCTTGTCATAATGGTTAAAATAAAAAGTAGTGACAACACCAAATGCTAGCAAGGATATGGTGAAAGTAAATCACTTATAACATTGCTGGTTGAAATGTGAAATTCTAGAGCTACTCTGGAAAATAGTTTGGTAGTTTCATATAAAACCAAGGATGAAATTACCATACAATCTATCAATTACAGTATTAGGAATTTATACCCGAGTAATAAAAACTCACATTCACTCATGAATCTGAACATCTATTTGCATAGGAGTTTTATACAGAATTCCCCAGAACCAGAAAAAAACCCAGATTTATTTAATGGGTCAAAGATGAAAAAAAATATGGTATACTTATTAGCTGAGCCACCAGAGAAGTCCAAGAATACTGGAGTGGGTAGCCTATTCCTTCTCTAGGGGATCTTCCCGAAGGAGGAATTGAACCAGGGTCTCCTGCATTGACTTCCCTGGTGGCTCATATGGTAAAGTGTCTGCCTGCAATGCGGGAGACTCAAGTTCAATCTCTGGGTCAGGAAAAGCCCCTGGAGAAGGAAATGGCAACACACTCCAGTATTCTTGCCTGGAAAATCCCATGGACAGAAGAGCCTGGTAGGCTACAGTCCATGGGGTTGCAAGAGTCAGACACGAATGAGCAACTTTCTTTCTTCTTTCTTTCTCCTGAATTGAAGGTGGATTCTTTACTAGCTGAGCTACCAGGGAAGCCCATACCAGGGAATACTACTAGGAAATAAAGGAAATGAAATATTGACATTCATGATAACTAGATCAACCTCCAGAGGGTTATGCTGAATTAAAAAAAAAAAAATCAGTCCCTGAAGTTTAGACACTATGATTCCATTTATATAACATTTTTGAAATGACAGGATTACACAAAAAGAGAGAAGATTAGTAGTTACTGAGGGTTATGAACAGGTTGTGGGCAGGAGGAGAGTGGGTGTGGCTATAAATGAGAATCATAGAGATCTTGGTGGTGATAGAGTATCTTGTACCTTCATTGCATGAATCTTAATATCCTTGTTGTGATACTGTTCTATGGTTTTTCAATATGTTAACCCATTGGTGGAAACTGGTAAGGCAGTACACAGAATCTCTTTGCTTTTTACAACTATTAGTATACATTAAACTAGAATTAACTCAAAACAAAATGTTTAGTTAAAAAAGTGAATAATGTTAAAAACTCCTTTTGTGTTTGAAAAAGAAACAATGAATTGTGGACTGTATCCAAGTAGTCACTAGGTGTACCATTTACTACTGAGTCGATGTTTTAAATATCCCATTACTGTAAAGACATTAGACATAGATAATTAATAAAATCCATCATAATTAATTCCTTCATTGTTCATACACTAATAGTATATATTTCCTGATAAGTTTCCGTCTAATTTGACATTAATGGAGATGGAAAACAGATGATTTTGACTGTATAGAATGATGTACGTGAGTCCTACACAATAACGTTTTCTGTCATTGAAAAGTACTTGTGCCTTTATAAAGCAAGCCTGGGAAGTTATAATAGTCTGTCAGGATCAGCTCATCATTGTGATAGATTTTATATCAATTGTGTACACGCATAAAATAACAATGTTCTATGATGTTGGCTTTTCTAAGCCTCAGTTGTAGCTAGATAATGTTTTATGCGATTTTACAAGTGATAAGAATGGTACAAATGTGCCCTTTTCTTAGGTTGAAGTACAAGTTGCACAGAGTGGAATGAATAAATGGACAGTATATAGTTGGATCAGTTCTAACAAAACCATACTCACTTACAATCCACATCCCTATAGGGATATAGAACTATCGCATCACCCCAGAAAGCTTCCTCCTGGCCTTCCCCTCAACAACCACTTACCTCTCTCACCATGTAACTACTTCCTCTGCATCACGTCCTTTCAAGTTTCTAACCTGTTGTTTCATAAAATCAGGCAAGCTGTGTTTTACTTATCAAGTTGTAGAAGTTCTATATATATATATATATATATTTTTTGGATACAAATTCTTTCTGTGAGGTACAAGTAGTGTGTAGCCTCATTAAAATTTAAGCATTTTTGATAAAATATCATTTATTATTTTAATTGACTACCAATGGCTTAATGATTACGGAGGATTTTTTGAGCCTTCTCAAAGGTTTCTAGGAAATCTTTGCTTATCCCAAAATTATGAAATATTCCACCATACTTTCTTCTAGAATTTTATTTTTTTAACTTCTGTTGAAGTCTGTAGTTATCAACTATTAATGTTTTGAATGCTGTGAGGAAATGGTGGAGTTGTCTTCCTTTCTTCAATATGAACATTCAGTTGTTACAGAATTACTTTTTATTTATTTTATTTTATTTATTTTATTTTTTAACTTTACAACATTGTATTGGTTTTGCCATATATCAAAATGAATCCGCCACAGGTATACATGTGTTCCCCATCCTGAACCCTCCTCCCTCCTCCCTCCCCATACCATCCCTCTCGGTCGTCCCAGTGCACCAGCCCCAAGCATCCAGTATCGTGCATCGAACCTGGACTGGCGACTCATTTCATACATGATATTTTACATGTTTCAATGCCATTCTCCCAAATCATCCCACCCTCTCCCTCTCCCACAGAGTCCAAAAGACTGTTCTATACATCAGTGTCTCTTTTGCTGTCTCGTACACAGGGTTATTGTTACCATCTTTCTAAATTCCATATATATGCATTAGTATACTGTATTGGTGTTTTTCTTTCTGGCTTACTTCACTCTGTATAATAGGCTCCAGTTTCATCCACCTCATTGAACTGATTCAAATGTATTCTTTTTAATGGCTGAGTAATACTCCATTGTGTATATGTACCACTGCTCTCTTATCCATTCATCTGCTGATGGACGTCTAGGTTGCTTCCATGTCCTGGCTATTATAAACAGTGCTGCGATGAACATTGGGGTACACGTGTCTCCTTCCCTTCTGGTTTCCTCAGTGTGTATGCCCAGCAGTGGGATTGCTGAATCATAAGGCAGTTCTATTTCCAGTTTTTTAAGGAATCTCCACACTGTTCTCCATAGTGGCTGCACTAGAATTACTTTTTAAAAACAATCTTTTGTCTTAAGTTTGTTGCTTTGGCAACTTTGTGCATTTAAAACAGGTTATTGAAGTATAATTCGCATACAATAAAACATTAATTTAAACTACAATTTGACAGACTTGTCATATACATACATATATATACATATGTATGTGCATATATATATATACATACATATATATACACACACATATCTGTTGTTGCTCAGTCATATTCGACTCTTTGTGACTCCATGGACTTCAGCATGCCAGGCTTCCCTGTCCTTCATCTCCTGGAGCTTGCTCAAACTCATGTCCATTGATTCAGTGATGCCATCCAACCATCTCATCCTCTGCTATCCCTTTCTCCTGCTTTCAATCTTTCCCAGCATCAAGGTCTTTTCCATGGACTGAGTTCTTCGCATCAGGTGGACAAAGTATTGGAGTTCCAGCTTCAGCATCAGTCCTTCCAATGAATATTCAGGACTGATTTCCTTTAGGATTGACTGGTTTGATCTCTTTGCAGTCTAAAGGACTCTCAAGAGTCTTCTCCAACACCACAGTTTGAAATCTTTATATATATATATATATATATATTACACAGTATATATAAGCATATATATACTGTAGCCCACTAGGCTCCTCTGTCCATGGAATTTCCCAGGCAAGAATACTGGAGTGGGTAGCCATTCCCTATACCAGAGGATCTTCCTGACCCAGAACACAGGTCTCCTGTATTGCAGGCCGATTCTTTACCATCTGAGCCACCAGGGAAGCCCCTATGAAACCATTATCACATGAAGATCTTTATGCACCCATTAACTCAAAAGTTCCCTCCTGCAATGTAAAAATTCCTCTACCTTCCTCTCATGTATTCACCCCACCCTTGACTACCTAGCAACAACTGATCTGCTTTCCTCCCCTAAGGGTTAGTTTGCACTTTCTAGAATTTTATATAAATGGGACCATACAGCAGTTCCCTTTTATTTGTCATTTTGCTCAGCATAATTATTCTAATATTAATCTATTGTATATCATATATCAATAATTAATTTATTCATTTTCATTGCTAAGGAATTCATCATTATACAGCTACATCATGGTTTGTTTAGTCCATCAAATGTTGAAAGACATATGGGTTGTTCTGCAGTTTTGGCTTTTACAAATTAAGCTACTATGAACAGCTCTCTCTCTATATATATGTATTTCCATGGTCCTACACTTTCATTTGCCATTGGTAAAAAGTGGAAACTGAATGACTTAGATAATATGGTAAGTGTGATAAGTCTATGCTTACCTTTTAAAGGAATGCCAAACTCTACAAAGTTAGTTATTTGTTTGAAACAAGGTAGCTTTGTTGGAAGTGAAAGCTTCCTGCCCATTATTGATGTTTGGATATCTTTATACCAGTACCCAAGTACTGTTAATACTGTTAATATAGTATTTTCATATTAGAAAAATTTACTTCTATTTTTCATGACTCTTTTTCCTGTGCCAATCCCTTTGCATTTCCATATAAATCATAGTATCAGCTTTAGTATTTTCACACACATAACAAAATCTGTTTGTATTTTTATTGAGTTTGCATTGACACTGTAGATAAATTTGGAAATAACTGGTATCTTAACAGTATTCAATTTTCCAATAAAAAATATGTTCATGTAGCCACTTAGGCAAACTAATTTATCTCAACAAGGCTTGTGTTTTTTAATATCAAAATTTTGAATATTTTAAAATTAAATTTGTTTCCAAATGTTTTAAGTATTTGGGTGCCATTGGAAATTATATTGTGTCTCTTAATTTTCTAATTGATTTTTTGTAGCATATAGATGTAGGCATACAAATCTATAGATATATACATATACTCTGCAATTTGCTCAAATTACTAATTTAGTTGAACTTGTTTTTTGTGTGTATCATTTAGACTTTTATATGGAAATAAAATTTTATTTTCTGATAAACAAAATTGCACTGACTTAAACCCTATCCTTATTCATAGGAAATAGATGACACAATCCAGTGAATAGAAAATCCTAATAAATCTACATGATAACAACTGGAACTAGTAAATGAGCTTAACAGAAAACAAATCAATATACTGAAGGACTGAATATGCCAAAAAACAATGGGCAAACCATATATGATGACATATCCCTTTAATTCACTGCATCACAAAAGCAGAATGAATAAATGGAATATTCACTAGGATTGACCACAACTTAAGCTATGAAATAAACATCAAGGAACATGAAAGTACTGAAATCATACCAAGTATATTCTTCCAGAAAAATGGAATAATTTTAGAAATTAAGTAGAGAGGAAGTTTTAGAAATTTACAAATATATGAAAATTAAATTAGATTTCTAAAAATTCCAGTGTCTGCTGCTCAGTGCTGGAGTGGCAGCTGCATGGCACTGGAGCGACTGTGAGGAGATTCCCCACGTCCAAGGGCAAAGGAGAAGCTCCAGCAAGATGGTAGGAGGGGCGAGGTCACATTTAGAATCAAACCCCATACCCTCCAGAGATGCTCAAAGGACTCAAACAAACCTTGTGTGCACCAGGACCCAGAGACCCCACAAAGACTGAGACAGAACTGTGTTTGAGCATCTCCTGAGGAGGGATGGGTCAGCAGTGGACTGCCACAGGGGCAGGGGCTCTGGGTGCAGCAGACCTGGGTATGGCATAAGCCCTCTTGGAGGAGGTCACCATTAACCCACTATAGAGCCTTCAGAACTTACACAGGATTGGGTAACAGACTCTTGGAGGGCAAAAAAAGAATCTTGTGCACACCGGACCAAGGAGAAAGGAGAAGTGACCCCACAAGAGACTGACCCAGACTTGGGTGTGAGTGTCCGGGAGTCTCTGGTGGAGGCGTGGGTCAGCGGTGGCCTGCTCAGGGAAGGGGGCACGAGTGTAGCACTGCCTGCATGGACCCTTTGAAGGAGGTCATCGTTATCTTCATCACCTCCACCATATTTTGGCCTGAGGTCAAATAATAGAGTGGGAACACAGACCCACACATCAACAGATAATTGGATTAAAGATTTACTGAGCATGGCACTGCCCATCAGAACAAGACCCACTTCCCCCGTCAGTCTCTCCCATCAGGAAGCTTCCATAAGCTTCTTATCTTCTCCATCAGAGGGAAGACAGACTGAAAACCACAATCACAGAAAACTAACCAATCTGATCACATGGACCACAGCCTTGTCTAACTCAGTGAAACTATGAGCCATACCTTGTAGGGCCACCCAAGACAGATGGGTCATGGTGGAGAGTTCTGATAAAATGTGGTCCACTGGAGAAGGGAATGGCGAACCACTTCAGTATTCTTGCCTTGAGAACCCCATAAACAGTATGAAAAGGCAAAAAGATAGGACGACTGAAAGCTGAACTCCCCAGGTCAGTAGGTGCCCAATATGCTACTGGAGAACTCCAGAAAGAAAGAAGAGACAGAGCCAAAGCAAAAACAGCACCCAGCTGTGGATGTGACTGGTGATGGAAGTAAAGTCTGATGCTGTAAAGAGCAATATTGCATAGGAACCTGGAATGTTAGGTCCATGAATCAAAGCAAGTTGGAAGTGCTCAAACAGAAGATGGCAAGCGTGAACATCAACATTTTAGGAATCAGTGAACTAAAATGGACTGAAATGAGTGAATTTAACTCAGATGACCATTATATCTACTACTTTGGGCAAGAATCCCTTAGAAGGAATAGAGTAGCCATTATAGCCAACAAATGAGTCCAAAATGCAGTACTTGGATGCAATCTCAAAAACAACAGAATGATCTCTGTTCATTTCCAAGACAAACCATTCAATATCATGGTAATCCAAGCCTATGCCCCAACCAGTAACGCTGAAGAAGCTGCAGTAGAACAGTTCTATGAAAACCTACAAGACCTTCTAGAGCTAACACCCAAAAAAGATTCCTTTTCATTATAGCGGACTGGAATGAAAAAGTAGGAAGTCAAGAGATACCTGGAGTAACAGGCAAATTTGGCCTTGGAGTACAGAATGAACCAGGGCAAAGGTTAACAGAGTTTTGCCAAGAGAACACACTGGTCATAGCAAATACCCTCTTCCAACAACACAAGAGGAGACTACACATGGACATCACCAGATGGTCAACATTTAAATCAGGTTGATTATTTTTTTTTTTTTGCAGCCAAAGATGGAGAACTTCTATATAGTCAGGAAAAACAAGACTAGGAGCTGACTGTACCTCAGATTATGAACTCCTTATTGTCAAATTCAGACTTTAATTGAAGAAAGTAGGGAAAACCACTAGACCATTCAGGTATGAGCTAAATCAAATCCCTTGTGATTATACAGAAGTGACAAATAGATTCAAGGGATTAGATCTGATAAACAAAGTGCCTGAAGAACTATGGGTGGAGGTTCATGACATTGTATAGGAGGCAGTGATCAAGATCATCCCCAAGAAAAAGAAATGTAAAAAGGCAAAATGGTTGTCTGAGGAGGCCTTACAAATAGCTATGAAAAGAACAGAAGCAAAACGCAAAGGAGAAAAGGAAAGGTATACCCATTTGAATGCAGAGTTCCAAAGAATAGCAAGGAGAGATAAGAAAGCCTTCCTCAGTGATCAATGCAAAGAAATAGAAGAACACAATAGAAGGGGAAAGACCAGAGATCTCTTCAAGAAAATTAGAGATATCAAGGGAACATATCACACAAAGATGGGCTCAATAAAGGACAGAAATGGTATGGACCTATTAGAAGCAGAAGGTATTAAGAAGAGGTGGCAAGAATACACAGAAGAACTATACAAAAAAGATCTTCATGACCCAGATAATCCTGATGGTGTGATCACTCACCAAGAGCCAGACATCCTGGAATGTGAAGTCAAGTGGGCCTTAGGTAGCATCACTATGATCAAAGCTAGTGGAGGTGATGGAATTCCAGTTGAGCTAAAAGATGAAGCTGTGAAAGTGCTGCACTCAATATGCCAGCAAATTTGGAAAACTCAGCAGTGACCACAGAACTGGAAAAGGTCAGTTTTCATTCCAATTCCAAAGAAAGACAATGCCAAAGATTGCTCAAACTACCGCACAATTGTACTCATCCCACACGCTAGCAAAGTAATGCTCAAAATTCTCCAAGCCAGACTTCAGCAATACATGAACTGTGAACTTCCAGATGTTCAAGCTGAATTTAGAAAAGGCAGAGGAACCAGAGATCAAATTGCCAACATACGTTGGATCATTGAAAAAGTAAGAGAGTTCCAGAAAAACATCTATTTCTGCTTTATTGACTATGCCAAAGCCTTTGACTTCATGGATCACAACAAACAGGAAAATTCTTAAAGAGATGGGACTACCAGACCACCTGACTTGCCTCCTGAGAAATCTATATGCAGATCAAGAAGCAACAGTTAGAACCGGACATGAAACAGCAGACTGGTTCCAAATCAGGAAAGGAGTAGGTTGAGGTATGTCACCCTGCTTATTTAACTTATATGCAGAGTACATCATGAGAAATGCCAGGCTGGATGAAGCACAAGCTGGAATCAAGACAGTTGGGAGAAATATCAATCACCTCAGATACGCAAATGACACCACCCTTATGACAGAAAGTGAAGAAGAACTAAAAAGCTTCTTGATGAAAGTGAAAAAGGAGAGTGAAAATGTTAGCTTAACACTGAACATTTAGAAAAGTAAGATCATGTCATCTGGTCCCATCACTTCATGGCAAATAGATGGGGAAACAGAGGAAATAGTGACAAACTTCATTTTCTTGGGTTTCAAAATCACTGCAGATAGTGACTGCAGCCATGAAATTAAAAGATGTTGCTCCTTGGAAGAAAAGTTATGACTAACCTAGACAGCATATTAAAAAGTAGAGACAGTTCTTTGCCAACAAAGGTCTGTCTAGTCAAAGCTATGGTTTTTCCAGTAGTCATGTATGGATGTGAGAGTTGGATCATAAAGGAAGCTGAGAGTCAAAGAATTGATGTTTTTGAACTGTGCTGTTGGAGAAGACTCTTGAGAGTCCCTTGGAATGCAAGGAGATCCAACCAGCCCTTCCTAAAGGAAATCAGTCCTGAATATTCATTGGGAGGACTGATGCTAAATCTGAAACTCTAATACTTTGGCCACCTGATGCAAAGAGTTGACTCCTTGGAAAGGACCCTGGTGCTGGGAAAGATTGAAGGCAGGAGGAAAAGGAGGATGAGATGGTTGGATGGCATCACCAACTCAATGGACATGAGTTTGAGTAAATTCTGGGAGTTGGTGATGGACAGGGAAGCCTGGCATGCTGCAGTCTATTGGGTCACAAATAGTCAGTCAGACTGAGCGACTGGACTGAACTAGACTTAAAAATTCCAAAGGGTTTAAAAAGATAAGTTAGAAAATATTTGAAGAGGGAAAAGGTAACACAATATACCAAAATTGATGGAATGCACCTGAAGAAGTGTTTATAGGAAAACATATAGATATAAAACAACTTTTTTTAAAAAGAAGAAATATTTCAGATTGTTAGGCAAAATAATGACCCTGTACTGTGATGCCCACATGTTAATCCCTGGAATCTGTAAGTATGTTATTAATATTTCTTATACTTCTTGGCAAAAGGGAGATAAATGTAAAGGGAGGTTTACTAATCAGCTGACCTTAAAGTACAGAGATTATTCTGAATTATATGGGTATGTAAGTACACAGATCTTTAAAAGTGGAATTGATAAATGCAAGAGGGAAGTATTGAATCTGAGCGAGACTTGAAGATGCTTTGGTGCTGGTTTAAAGGTAACCATGAAGCAAAGAATGCAGGAAGCTTCTAGAAACCAGATATGGCAAGGAAATATATTTCTCCCCAGAGCCTCTAGAAAGAACTCAGCCCTGCTAATATCTTGATTTGACTTCAGTTGGACAAATACTAACCTAAAACTACAGAGCTGTGAGTGAATAAATTTATGTTATGTAAGCTGCTAAAGTGAAATAGCCTTTGGAGTTCAGATTGCTGATTTGTATATTAGATTAATTCTGTTTAAGCTGCTTTAAACTGCTAAATGAGTACTAATTTATTATAGCAACAACTGGAATCTAATACACCAATCAGCAACCCTGAATCCAAAGACTAGTAAGTTACATGCAAAGCAAGCAGAAGGAAAGAAATAATAAGAAAGTAAATTAACAAAATGGAGAATAGAACAGAAGGTGCTTTTTTGGGAAACATTTTTAAAATTCACTAACTTTTATCTAAACTAATCAAGAAAAGATGAGAATATTTAAAGTACTAAAATCAGTAATAAAATATGAACATTCCTACTGACTTTATAGAAATAAAATGAATAAGAGAATATTATAATAAAATTGTATGTCCAAAATACATAAACCGTATTCAATAAATAAACCTGCAAAAAGACCCAAATTACACAATTACTCAGGAAAAAATACATGAGTAGACCTTTAAAAAGAAAAGAGAAGAAAGACATTATTTAAGAATTTCCTACAAATAAAAGCCCAGCAGCAGATAGATTCACTGGTGAATTCTACCAAATATTTAGGAATTAACACTAATTTTTTACAGATTCTTTCAAAAATAGAAGAGTAACTCATTCAATGAGAACAGTACTACCTTGGTACCAAAACCAGATAAAGATAATACATACAGAAAATAAAATTACAAACCAGTATCCCCTATACAAAATCTTTAACAATGATAACAAAAAACTAGTGAACAGAATACAGCAATATTTTTTAAAAAAAGATTATAGCAATAAGCAAGTAGATTTTACCCCAGATGCAGGATTAGTTTAATCAATATAATACACCATATTAATAAAGGACAAAGCTATATGATAATCTTAATGTCAGTGGATGCAGGAAAAACTAAGAACTGAAGGGATTCCTTGAGGGAAAAAGACTTCTCAACTCATGGTTCTGAGAAAATTGACCAAAGAGAAAAACAGAAAGAAAAAATACCATTGGAGGGAGTTGCTATGTCCTTCTCCAGATCTTCCCAACCCAGGGTTCAGACCTGCGTTTCTTGTATCTCCGGCAATGGCATGCAGATTTTTTACCACTGTGGTACATGGGGAATTCATAGTTATCTTACATACACCTAAAAAAAAATGCTCCCCATCAAGTTATGGTACAACTTCAGTTGTAGGATGCATTATAATGTGAAAAAACGCAAATCGTCCTACGGATGAGACTTTCATCTATTTTGCACCCCCTCCCAAAATATATTTTTTGCCAGTATTTCAAATGCACATCATTTGGAGTTAGAGACAATGGTTACTACTGGCGTCAAATGAGTCAAACTGACAAGTTTCCATTTATAAAAAAGATTACATTTTGATATCTTTATAATGGGAAGGAATGTATTAATCTAGTTTCTTTAACAGAAAATTGTCCTCTTCATCCATCCTTCAATCAATGTAATACTATAAGGATAGGATTTTCAATGTTACAAAAGTGATTCATTCAGTTGAATATATTCAATTGTTATTGGTGATGGAATTATTATTTAATTACTGTCAACTCTGCTTCAGATATTACTAGTAGGCATAGAACACTGACAGTAGAATGTAATTTGTTAATCAATTTCATAGTACTGCTCAGCTAAGCATAAATTTACCAATTAAAGTAAATTAAATAACTAAACCTGGAAGGGTATATTTGTACCATTAGTATTTTAACCTCATATAATCACAATATTCATGACCAGCTAAAAAAACTTTTTATAGAAGAATGAACAAAGCTTGTTCAGTGCAGAATAATTGGATTTGTATCAGTAACATCTCTCTGAACAGTGATCGACTCCCTCCCTCTCACTCTGCAACCATTATACGCTCTCTTTCTCTCTCGCTTTTTCCCATTCTTTCTTCATCCTGCTATCTCTTGCTTTCCCTTCATTCTTTCCTTTTTTTCCTTTTTTCTTTTGCCTGAAGAAATCATTTGCTAATCTTCCTTGATACTTTTTCTTTTGATATTCCTTAATATAATTATGACTTTCCCAGGTGAGGCAGTGATAAAGAATCCACCTGCCAATGCAGGAGACATGGGTTCAATCTCTGGGTCGGGAAGATTCCCTGGAGAAAGAAATGGCAACCCACTCCAGTATTCTCATCTGGGAAATTCTAGGGAAAGAGGATCCTGGTGGGTTACAGTCCATGGGGTTCCAAAGAGTAGGACACAACTGAGCACAAGCACAACATAATTATAATTTAAAAGCTTTTCTTTTCCTCATAATTTAAAGGGAAAAATAACAAGTACTGATTAATTTTTATTTTTATTTATTTATTTATTTTTATCTTTAGGAAAACATTTATTGAGAATCATGATCAAGAATTTGACCCTTCTATTGAATTATAGGTACAAATTGTTAAAACACCCTAATTTAAGTTTCCTAAACATACAATTAAATTTGCATTTCAGCTAGACACCAATAATATTTTCGTATAAGTATTTTCCTTGCAACATTTAGGATATACATCTACTAAAACATTTTCTTATCTGAAAGTCAAATTTAAATGAGCATCTTGTATTTTTATTTCCTGAAGTTAGCAACCCTACTGTAACCAGATTTGTTCTTTTTTTTTTTTTAATTTAATTTTATTTTTAAACTTTACATAACTGTATTAGTTTTGCCAAATATCAAAATGAATCCACCACAGGTATACATGTGTTCCCCATCCTGAACCCTCCTCCCTCCTCCCTCCTCCCTCCCCATTCCATCCCTCTGGGTCGTCCCAGTGCACCAGCCCCAAGCATCCAGTATCGTGCATCAAAATAGTTTGCTCTTGTTGTGATAGTGAGGAAACAAATTTATTAATATCTTTGCTTTTGGGGCACTCACTATGAAGAAAAGACTGAGAAATTTACATATTGTATATTTTGTCATTACTAAGTCATGTCCAACTCTTTGGGACCCCATGGACTGCAGCACTCCAGGCTCCTCTGTCTTTCACTATCTCCCAGAGTTTGCCCAAATTCACATCCCTTGAGTCAATGATATTCCCTGAAGTTTTATCCTCTGCCACCATCTTCTCCTTTTGTCTTCAGTCTTTCCTAGCATTGGTGTCTTTTCTAATGAGCTGGTTCTTCACATCAGGTGGCCAAAGTGTTGGAGCTTCACCTTCAGAATCAGTCCTTTGAATATTCAGTTTTGATTTTCTTCAGGATTGCATAGTTTGATTCCCTTGTAGTCCAAGGAGATTTGTTTAAATATCCACTTTTAAGTATGGTAGTATGGATTTAAGACTGTAAATTAATGCTATGCTGTGCTTAGTCTCTCAGTCATGTCTGACTCTTTGTGACCCCATGGACTCTAGCTCACTGGGCTCCCCTGTCCATGGGTATTGTCCAGGCCAGAATTGGTTGCCATGCCGTCCTCCAGGGGATCTTCCCAACCCAGGGACTGAACCCAGGTCTCCAGCATTTCAGGCTGATTCGTTACCATCTGAGCCACCAGGGAAGCCCAACTCATTGTAAATTAATAACATTCAGTATAACAGTTGACAAAGAATTGAACAAGCCTGCATGGAAGGAAAGGATGCAACAAGGGCCTATGACGGTCCCACGACCTCCTTTCCTCCCTGTGTAGGGTCTCCTTGGGGCAGAGTCTACAGGTGATAAGACAGATCTGATGAGGACCAGTAGGAGTTCCTCCTACCAGTATATGGAATAACTTCAGGGCCAATGGTTTGAGTGCATCAGCTGAGATAGAATGTCTTTACACTACATCTTAGATTTCCCAGGGGAAAGAAATAATATGAAACATGATCAACCCACATGCCAAAGTGCATATTCAAAACCCAATTTAAACCATAGCAGCAGGTTAACACTATTTTTCCAAATATGTAAATTGTAGAGTCTTCTAAAGCATCTCCTGCTCTGATTATAAGAGACAAAAGAAGACAAAGTAAATAAGCTCATATCATTAAATTAAGTCTCATGCCTCTCTTGGACTCAAAGTTCTCTCTATGCTAGCTATTTTCTCCAAGAGAATTAAAAGGAAGACTGAGCAGTGTCTTAGGCGAGTAACAGATGGCTATGTCCCTGAGTGAAATGCCACTCCACATGGAACAGCAATGTGCAGCTGGAGTGCAAAGGACTTGACTCACGTGACTCCCTTCTTCACACAGGATTTCAGAATGAGTCAACATTTGGGGTGCCTAATATGTTATCATGGGTTGCAGCTGTAAGTTTGGGGAGATAATTTGTGATCTCGTATTTTATAAACTGAAATACTTCCCTTTCACTGGAAACTGCTTCTTGTGGCCCAGCTGGAATAGAAACTTTCCAGAGAAAGGGAGAGAGAGAGAACAAGCAAGCACAATCTATTAGCAGAGCAAAGGGAGGAAAGAGGAGAAGTAGGAAGGATTAGAGAATGACTTCTTTTTTCTCTTGTGGAAGTATCAGTTTTCTCTGACCCAAAGGAGAGTGCTTTGTCATTGTTTTCTTTATAACATTGATGAATTTCTTTTTGAGTGGGTATTGGGCTTTATTTAAACACGACAGGAACAGAGATTTATAGGCGGTCCCGTCAGAGGCTGTCTGAAAGGCCCCACAATGCTTCAGGGCACAGCTGTGATTTCAGCGTTCACTTCTGGTAAATAACCAACAGTTTCATACACTCCACCCCTTCATCCTGATTAGAGAGAGCTCCTTGAAAAATGAAGTATACTTGATGAAATTCAAAGCAAAGGCAGAAGAGAGGATAGGAGGTAGGTTTTTGTGGAGTTTTTGTTGTTGTTTTGTTTTCAACTTACACATTCTTAGAAAAAACTGTGGTATTCAACCTGTCCTTGTGTTTTTTTACAGAGAAATGCAATATTGTGGATGACAAATTGTATTCTAAATGCCATTATACTTCTCTGTACAATCTGATAGTTCTAAAATTATCTTGCTCTCTCTCTCTGTATATACACATAAAATAAATGTTTCTTAGTGAAAGCAAAAGAGTGAAGGTAAGGACCTGGACACAAGCTAATTACTATAAACTGTACCATAATTTACAAAACCGTTTGATTTCAGATTGCCTTTGTTTTCAATTTTTCACAATTTTGCATAGCACAGAAATTATATTTTGCACATAATATTTTTACTGCTATTCCTTTAGTCAGTATTCCAAAAGGTATCCTAACTTGGTATGAACATTTTTAAGAACATTTGGTTCATATTGACAATGGCTTTTCAAAAAGATTGGATCCATTTACATTTCTACAATAGCCTCTTTGCCCTATCTTCACTAATAGGCATTATTTTCAGATTTTAATAAAGTATTTCTCCTGTTATTTTTTAATGTTTAAAATTTACTAGGAAGGCTGAATAAACCCATTTTATTACTATTTACCCAATAGTTCGCCTGAAAATGTCTTAGTGAAATCTTAATGTTTCTGTCTATACATTTTATGTATTAGACATGCCATCACAGTACATTCAAATATTTATTTCCCAGATTTCTTTTGCTTTTAAGTTTTGAAATGGCAGCCCACTCCAATATTCTTGCCTGGAAAATTCGTGGATTGAGGAGCCTGGTGGGCTACAGTCCACGGGGTCGCAAAGAGTTGGACACGACTGAGCGACTTTGCTTTCGCTTTGACTATTTTAAAGATTTTGTTTACTTTCAGCTATACAAAGATAAAAGTGTCAGATAAGGCTCAGTAGCATATTTTTAAAATGTTATGAGTTCTTGCCTTCAACAAAAGGGAGGCAAAAAAGAGTTAAAATTCTGAAAATACAGAAGAAGAAAACAACTGGATGACTTCTCTATGTGGGTGAAAGAATAAACTTCAGGAAAGCAGTAACTTCAAACCCAAACTGTAATCCTCAGGTCCTACAATATGTCTTTGGGTTCCATGGGTCCAGCTTATCAACAGGTGAAGTTCAAATAACAGCTAACATTTCTATGGTATTGCAGAGTTAGACAATTTTCCCTTGGTCTCTTTGGTGGGAAACAGGGAAAGAAAGGTTTACATCTGTCCCATCTGGAGCTGAATAGATGTTAGAGAAAAGAGTGGGCAGGATAGCGTCTCCAGAGGGGAAGAACCCATACCACGGCCTCCAAAGGCACATTCCTTCCCTTTACCTGTGCTTGTCATGAGCCATCTCGTCACTAGCAGCGGCCCAGCTCAGCTGGTGAGGACAGGCAGACACGTGGTGAACCATGCTAAGTGGGGGCACGTTTCCACTGTGCTCACTCAGATGCTGGCACATTCACCTTGTCTAGGAACCTGCGTGTAGCAGAAACAATGCCCAGAGTTCAGAACAATCTCTCACACACATCAGGGCTGTCTGAGAAGGAATTATTTCTTAATTCATTTCTATAAAAGTATATCTACAATTTAGATCATAAAAATGGAAAAAGCTGTAACATGCCTTAAGTGGGTCAGCTACACTCATAGAGATGTTTGGAATTAAAGGGAAGAATTCTAACCCTCTGAACCTTCCAGAGTCTTTTGCTCATTTGGCAAATATGGGTCAATGCTTACTCTGTGCCATGCACTGTACTTGGCTCTGAGGCTGTAAGAATAAAGACACCTCTAGTCCTGACTTCTCTTTTTTCATTAGTGGTAATGACAGATGCAAGACTCATCATAAGTCTCCATAAACTAGTTTTTTGAATATTCTCTCTTCCAAATGTCCAAGATTCTTCTCTTTATATTAGATGTGATTACTTAGTAGAAAAATAATTTAAAATTCATGAAACTCTTTTTGGAGCATCTTATGAAATTGATTTTAAGCATGCATATCTGGAAAGAAATGTCTGCTATTTTGTCAACATTGGCATTAATGCCATCAATGCCCACCAAACCAACTTTATTTTCTCAGTAGATCACTTTCTATACCCTGGTCTCTATATCTGTAGACACAAACCACTGAGCTATGCGTTTATGACAAAGATGGTCTGATTTAGTTTGAACAGGAAGGACCCTAGGCAACAGTTAAATATGCATTTAATGTGTTCTGGACTTCCAGCCTGATTGATATTTGGCTTTCAGAGTGCTTTCCAATAGCAGGATTTTGTTGATAGGATTTCCATCAGGCTGTATTTATTTTCTCTTTCATAACAGTATACTAGGTAGATTTAACTCCTGGTTAAGAGTCTGAATAAGTTAAGGAAATTTTAGATTTGTCATAGGAGAAAAAGACTACTGATTATTTAAATACTAAGTTTAGCAGGATGTTTATTTCAAATCTATTAATTTCTAAATACTAATATAATTTAGCTCATTAGTTAACAGCAAGAGTTTTGGAATATGGCAGACATTGGTTCACATCTTGACATTTACTGGGGACTAGATTGGGTCTCAAACTCCTTGATTTGGATGCTATCTCCTCTCTGGCATGAGTCCTTTTAGGGATTCTTTCTGTACTCTCATCTTGCTAACTTTCTGAATCCAAACCTTTGATTTACCCCTGACCTCAACCCACTGGAGCCCAATGCCCAGTGCCCAATGAACTGCTTCTTACTGCTGGATACAAGCCTGGTCAAAACCCATTGGAGGTCTGTTCCCACTGAACTGTTTCCCACTACTGAATGCAAGCCTGGTTAACTTTGCCCTTCTGCTTGGGTATGATCTAAATTTTGAGCATAAAATCAGTCAGTATTTTATCAGTTTTGACTGACTCTCTTCTTTGTGGGCTAGAGCCTTCTTCCTGAGTATGTTATTCCATGGGAAGGTGTCTAGGTGGATAAATCACTGGATTTTTGCTTCCAAAGTTTAAGAATAAATAAACATATGTGCTTTGCTCAATGGATGCAATGCTTTGGAACTACTGATTTTTCAGAGGACTTTTAAAGTGAAAGCAATGGATTGTGGCTAAGGAAACTAATTTAGGAGCAAAAAAATACCTAGGTCTAACAGCTACCTCAGATGGTAACGGATACACCTGTAATGCGGGAAATTCAGGTTTGATTCCTGTGTCATGAAGATCCCTTGGGGAAGGGAATGGCTACCCACTCCAATATTCTTGCCTGGAGAATTCCATGGACAGAGGAGCCTGGCAGGCTCCATAGGGTCACATAGAATCAGACACAACTGAGTGACTAGCACTTTAATTTTCACAACAGCTTCCTCCACTGCAAATTTAGCACAGAGCAGTGAAAGTTACTAATATCCATTATATCTAAAGTCTCCTACTGACAGAAAATAAAAATGCTAAATAAAGTGCAGGTGGAAAGAAAAAACTAAATATTCACTGAAAGAATGAATAAATGACAGAAACAGGAGGGGAGATGGTACAATTTACTATTCTTCTTACTCTGAATGCTTTCTTGGATCATGTTCATCTTTCTCTTCATGAGTAGTTTCATGGCTTCTCTTTAACTTCAAAAGCATATCATCCACCCACGTCCAGAGAAAAACTATCAGAAAAACTATAAAATTCTTAAAAGAAAAGATTCAAATTAATTTTCTCCCTTCTATCTTTACTACTTAATTTTCTTTAAAAATGTGAGAGAAAGAATTTTTTCAAGTATATAAAATATTTTCCTTCATTCTTTTTTTTTTAATTTTATTTTATTTTTAAACTTTACATAACTGTATTAGTTTTGCCAAATATCAAAATGAATCCGCCACAGGTATACATGTGTTCTTTCAAGTTGTCTAAGAGGACCCTAAATGTTCTTACTCAAAGTCATATAACTTGGGGATGAGTAGGAGAGAGTGATAAAGCAACTCAGCTTTTGATTGCTTGACAGCTAGTGTTAAACGCTCTCTGGTGATGGCAGAGACTTTATGATAAGTCTGCTGCTGTGGAAAGGGTCAGATAAAATGGGGTTCATGCTTGAAGGACATAGTGAATGGCCAGACTGAGAATTGAGAAGAGCTGGGTCTTTCCAAACAATGTGAGAGTGTCTCAGGAGCTTTTGAGAGCTTTTTCAACCACGGAGCTCTTGGGCAGGGCACTTTATCCAATTGGCAGGTCGGTTTTCATACACTGCTTTCACTTTTCAGCTCACAGAATCACGTCCTGTTAGTGAAGCCACTTTTTTATCTTAACTTTGCTATCACAATATTGTGACTCTGCTAATGTCTAGATGGAAGTATATGGACTGAAACATCAGAGTCTTTTTCCCTCTGGATTTGTATCACAAAGATTGATTTAGATACCATTATATTAATTGTTTCGCTGTATAATAAACCACCTAAAATTTAGTGGATTAAAAATATTTTTCTCACAAATATCCAAGGGAAGAGGAAGGCTTGGCATGAAGGGGGCATGCGTTAGCCCTTCTCCACTCAATATTAGTTGGGTTGGCTCATTAGGGCTGAGAGGATCCATGTTCAGGATGGGCCCCTCACATGACTGGCAAGTTGATTCTGGCTGTCTGATAAGAACTCGGCCAGGACTGTGTCTGACTCTTCGCAATCTCATGGACTGTAGCTGCCAGGCTCCTCTGTCTACGGAATTCTCCAGGTAAGAATACTGGAGTGGGTTGCTATTCCCTTCTCCAGGTGATCTTCCCGACCCAGGGATCAAACCTAGGTCTCCTGCATTGCAGGCAGATTCTTTACCATCTGAGCCAGTATTAACACCTGAGCAGAAGTCATACCAGTTCAGTTCAGTTCAGTCGCTCAGTCGTGTCCGAATCTTTGTGACCCCATGAATTGCAGCACGCCAGCCAAGTGATGGCACCCCACTCCAGTACTCTTGCCTGGAAAATCCCATGGATGGAGGAACCTGGTGGGCTGCAGTCCATGGGGTCACAAAGAATCGGACAACACTGAGCAACTTCACTTTCACTTTTCACTTTCATGCATTGGAGAAGGAAATGGCAACCCACTCCAGTGTTCTTGCCTGGAGAATCCCAGGGACGGGGGAGCCTGGTGGGCTGCCATCTGTGGGGTCGCACAGAGTTGGACACGACTGAAGTGACTTCACAGCAGTAGCAGTAGCAGGCCTCCCTGTCCATCACCAACTCCCGGAGTTCACACAAACTCATGTCCATCGAGTCGGTGATGCCATCCAGCTGTCTCATCCTCTGTCTTCCCCTTTTCCTCCTGCCCCCAATCCCTCCCAGCATCAGAGACAATTTTCCAAAGAGTCAACTCTTCGCATGAGTTGGCCAAAGTACTGGAGTTTCAGCTTTAGCATCATTCCTTCCAAAGAACACCCAGGACTGAATCTCCTTTAGAATGGACTGGTTGGATCTCCTTGCAGTCCAAGGGACTCTCAAGAGTCTTCTCCAACATCACAGTTCAAAACATCAATTCTTCAGCACTCAGCTTTCTTTATGGTCCAACTCTCACATATGTGACCACTGGAAAAACCATAGCCTTGACTAGACAGACCTTTGTTGGCAAAGTAATGTCTCTGCTTTTGAATATGCTATCTAGGTTGGTCATAACTTTCCTTCCAAGGAGTAAACGTCTTTTAATTTCATGGCTGCAGTCACCATCTGCAGTCATATGCAAGTGAAAGTAAAGTCACTCAGTCGTGTCGGACTCTTTGTGACCCATGGACTGTAGCCTATCAGGCTCCTCCGTCCATGGGATTTTCCAGGCAAGAGTGCTGGAGTGGATTGCCATTTAAGGCAGTTACAAGTATAAGAGAAAAGGACATAGACTCTACTTCTCAACTGGTAAGTGGCAAACTTCCAAAGGACTTATTTTACAAGAGATATTCTTACAACCATCTTTGGAAAGTACTCTGGTGATGGTGCTTTACTCTTTCAGTTGTGTCTGACTCTTTGTGACCCTATGGACTATAGCCTGCCAGGCTCCTCTGTCCGAGAGATTTTCCAGGCAAGAATACTGGAGTGGGTTGCTATTTCCTTCTCCAGGAGAACTTCCCAACCCAGGGATTAAACCCGGGTCTCCTGTACTACAGGTAGTCTCTTGCAGTATAGGCAGATTCCTTACCACCTAAGCCACCTGGGAAGTCCTGGAAAGTATTGTGAGCCAGAGTAATCATTGTGATTTTTACTGAGAAAAGCTTATGACATAGATATTCCTATATTTTTTATTATTGATATCAGCAACTAAAGCATACACCTTGGATTCAAACATATAAAAAGTGATTCCAAATATTCCAAAAAAATGTTCAAATGTTTTTCCCTCAGAAATAGTGGGAATATGGTCTTCTCCAAGTGTTTGTTTTTACCATAGACTCTACCTTTCAGCTTGGCTCTAGGGTATGTATTCAACACTGCTTAAGTCTACCTAAACCACTTGAAAAGTTATCCCTAACTGATTTCTCCAGTTTCAAAACTAGTTCTGAGTGTTTGTGATATTTGGCCATTCTTTGTTCTTTTGAGATGATTTTTATTCAGCTCTTGTCAAACAATCATATTGAAGTAGTTTAGTTTGGAATGAATCATGCAGAATTTAAAGAGGGCTCTCCATCATTCCTACTGTCTCAGTGTTATTAACATGAGGAATCTTAGTCTGCATCAGTCTGTATCCATCAGAGATCCTAATTGCCACCAACGGTTACTAACACTGTTGTAAGCATCAGAGAGATTCCTCGAAAGGAAACTGGAGAACTCACAGAATTTCTTGGAAGGCTGTACAATCAGGCTTAGGAACATAGGGCCTGGGTAAGAGGAAGAACCATGGTTTGTATCCCACCGGGCCAGGGAGAGCACCAACGCTATCTCTGCTGACCAGGGGATGTCACTGGGCACTGGAGTCTATTGCTAGCCTGATTAGGAGGGCTGGCCCAGATGAGTGAATGCTGCTGCCACCACGACCGCTATCATCACAGTAGACTCTCTTGTCCTTGTTCAGTTGCCAAGTCGTGTCTGACTCTTGGCAACCTTGTGGACTGCAGCACGCCAGGCCTCCCTGTCCCTCACCATCTCCCAGAGACGGCTCAAACTCATGTCCACTGCATCGGCAGTGCCACTCAACCATTTCATCCTCTGTCGCCCTCTTCTCATCTGCCTTCAATCTTTCCCAGCATCAGGGTCTTTTCCAATGAGTCAGCTGTTCACATCAAGTGGCCAAAGGAGCTTCAGTATCAGTTCCTCCAGTGAGTATTCAGGGTTGAACTCCTTTAAGATTGACTGGTTTGATCTCTTTGCTGTCCAAGGGACTTTGAACCTTCTTTTCCAGCACCACAGTTTGAAAGCATCAATTCTTTGGCACTCTGCTTTCTTTACGGAGAAAGCAATAGCACCCCACTCCAGTACTCTTGCCTGGAAAATCCCATGGACGGAGGAGCCTGGTAGGCTACAGTCCATGGGTCACTAAGAGTCAGACATGACTGAGTGACTTC
This sequence comes from Bubalus bubalis, assembly GCF_019923935.1. Taxonomy (NCBI): domain Eukaryota; kingdom Metazoa; phylum Chordata; class Mammalia; order Artiodactyla; family Bovidae; genus Bubalus; species Bubalus bubalis. The sequence continues at coordinate 60,573,300 of NC_059176.1, forward strand.
ACTTTCATGCATTGGAGAAGGAAATGGCACCCCACTCCAGTGTTCTTGCCTGGAGAATCCCAGGGATGGGGGAGCCTGGTGGGCTGCCGTCTATGGGGTTGCACAGAGTCGGACATGACTGAAGCGATTTAGCAGCAGCAGCAGCTGCCTTCTTTATGGTCCAGCTTTCACAACTGTATGTTACTGCTGGACTCTCTACAACTCCTGTATAAGTAGCTCCAGATTCAGAGTACAAGGTACATTTATTTCATTTGTCAAGTCTAAGCTATAAGAGAAAATAGTCAGGCATATATCTAGCATCTTCAGATTACTTTGAAGAGAAGCATGCTCTGGCTTTTATCCAGGTTTAGAAAAGACATTCTTACTCTGTGCAGAAAAACAAAAAAACACTCAATACAATTCAAGACAGCTGCATTGGCCAGGATGGACTAGGTACTGCTAGACTAACAAACACTCCAAGCTCTTAGTGTTTTAAGCCAACAGAGGTTAATTTATCATATTCATCATACAAATTCATTGCTGGCTGGCAGGGAATAGGTGCTGTATTGTCCTTACTTTGGAATGGAGGCTGGTGTAGCCTATAGCATTTGGAATGTTGTGGGTTATAATTGCAAAATAAAAGGAAATTTGGTGAGTTGAACACTGGCTTTTAAAGACTTCCATGGGTATCACTTTTCCTCATATTTCATTAGCTAAAACAAGTCAAATGGCTGCACCCTATTTCACAGAGGCAGAAAAATGCTGCTCTACCATAAACCTGAAAGGATGAGAACTGGAATAATGGAACTAGACTTCATGACCATACTGGTTACCCATCTACTCACCAAAATCAAGCTAACTATCCTTCCAGGAGGCAACGTACTCCTTCCATATTCACGAGAGGCAGTTCCAAGTTCCTATTCAGTATTCCGGGATCTCTCACTGGTTTGTACTCTTCTCTTCATTGTGGGGTGACACATGGTAGTCTCACAGGTGAAAAGTGACTATTTTTGATCAGACATGATCAACATATCTTTCTTCCAATATATAGTGAGATAAAAGGACAGTACAACCACAATAAATCCTTTGTTTGGAGAAAGGGAAGGATAGAGACACAGCAAACAATGAAATCTTCTGGGAAGACATTTTTAAGTGCCCTGATCAGGTGCTAAGGCTCCTTCTCAAGGAAACTTCCTTTTTCCATGGAAACCTATGGACCTGGGCTCCACTCTCTGAGATTTCTTTTTTTTGTTTGTTTTTCTTTATTTTCCTTGGCTATATTTGAAGTGGATATCAGGTTGCATATATTCTTTGGAGACTGAACAGACTTCTTAGCCCTATTCTCACCCTGAAATGATGGAGATACAGTTTCTTTTTAGGTTTTCAAGTATTTACAGTATCTTTTCTTTATTTAAAAAAAATTATATTTTGAGATAATTGTAGATTCACATGCCACAGTGAGGGACAATACAGAGGGATCATGTATATACTTCACCCAGTTTCCCCCAAAGGTAACATCTTCCATAATTATAGTGCAAAACAATACCGTAACCAGGAAATTGACATCAATAATCTACTGATCTTGTTTGGATTTCATCAGTTTTCTATGTACTCATTTGTTTGTATGTGTATTTATTTTATGTGATTTCATCATGTGAGTATTTGTGTATTTCATTGCTACCATCAAAATTAGAACAGTTCATCATTATCAAGATCCCTTGTGTTGCTATTTTGTATCTATAGGTCCCATTTCTAACCCCTGAGAACCACTAATCTCTTCATTTCAAGAATATTATATAAATTAAATTTTATAGCATGCAACCTTATGGGATTGGCATATTCACTCAACATAATTACCTTGGGGCCAAATCCAAGTTGTTGTATGTACCAATTTTTGTTCTTTTTTTTAGAGTTAGGTGGTATTCCATAATATGGATGAACTATAATTTTTGAACCATTTGCCTAATGAACAATTTGGAGAAGGAAATGGCAACCCACTCCAATGTTCTTGCCTGGAGAATCCCATGGACGGAGGAGCCTGGTGGGCTGTAGTTCATGGGTTGCTAAGAGTCACCCAATGACTGAGCGACTTCACTTTCACTTTCACTATTAAACAATATTTGGATTGTTTCCAGTTCAGGGCTATTGTGAATAAAGTGACTATGAACATTTCTTTTTTTTTCTTTTTTTGATATGAAGGCAAGTCTTTATTTCTTCAGGATAAAAACTGAAGGGTACAATTTCTAGATTATATGGCAATCACATGTTTACTTTTATAAGACATTGCAAACCTGTTTTCTACGGTTGTACCATTTTACATTCCCACCAGTGATGTTTGGTTCATCTAGTTTCTCTGCTTCCTTGTCACCACTTGGAGTTCCACTGTTTTCATTTTAGCCATTCTGTTAGTTGTGTAGTGCTACCTCATGGTTTTAATTTGTAATTCCCTAATAGGTAAAGGTATCAAGTATCTTTTGATATGCTTGTTTGCTATCCACATATTCTCAATGGAATGTCTCTTCGTCTTTGTTTTCTAAGTTACTTATTTGGTTTTCTATTTTTTTCAGACCTGAGATTTCTTTATATATTCTAAATACTACTGTAGTATTGAATATGTGGTTTGAAAATAAATTCTCCCTGTCAGGAGTTTGACTATCCTTTTAACCAAATCTTTTGCAGAATCAGAGTTTGTATTTTAATGAGGTCTAACCTATCAGTTTTTCCTGTTATTACCTCTACTTTTGATATCAGGTCTCAGTAACTCATTCTGAAGACTTTGTTCTATTTTTCTTTTCCAAAAAATTTATCATTTTACATTTTAACATAATGTTTTTTAAGTCCAGGGTAGTAGGTTCTTCGTTTGTTTTTCAGTCTAACTCCGAAAACATTAGTATTTTTATCTATTTCATTTCATTTAACATCATATATCATTAGTTATATTAATAGTATTTCTGATATGTAATTTTTATATTTGCAAATTTATTTGAATCTCACTTTCATGGCCCTGTATCTGTCTCTGTCTCTTTCTGTCTCTCTTTCTCTGCTGCTTGCTGTACTACATGTATGCTATGTTGACTACTTATTTAATATTCACAATCATCTTATGGAGAAGGACCTTTATTTAAAACAAAAAAAAGAAATGGAGACCTAGAGAGTTTAAAGAACAAGCTTTTGACATAAAGTAAGCAAGTAGTGAAGGCAGAAATTCATACAGCCTGACTTCAAAGCCCACTTACCCTGTACTGAATTGAGATGTATAACTATCTATAATAAGATAAATTATACACATCAGTGGTATGTGTATATAAAGCGTTACTAAACCAAATGTGAACAGAAATGGCTGATTATAACATATTATCACCCTAGTGCCTTCTCATATCACTTTGTCTTCCTGTTTACTAAGGTTAATTACAGCCCTTTCTTGTGAGGTGCTGTAGCAGAGTTTTTAAGGTAAGCATGTCTATAATACCCCCACCTTTCCTGGATGAACACAATGTTAATATGATATATCCTCAGAGCCCTGCAACATAAAATGGAACTGAAGTGCCAGGAAGCATGAAAAATGGCAGAGTGACAATATACTGTGTCAGTGCTTACAATTATGGGCTTTTAATATCCGGATCATTGAACTACTATATACATGATGTATAGTATCAGTCTGGAAGCAACGTGTCTCTGTTGGCTGGAAGGCCATCCTGCGTCCTTAGACTTCGCAGTCTAAAGCATCAAAGGGAACACTCTCAGGTTGTCCCAGGGCCTTGGATCTGTGTGTGGGATCAATTCCCATTATGATGCTGCAAAACCACAAGGATCTCAGCAGTATTTTATTTAGTCATCCCAAGTGTTGCTTTGCAGAAATGCTCTAAAACCAACATTTAAGAAAATTCTTCAGTTACATTAGCAAAGCTATCTCAAGTGACTGTTCTTGTTCAGAAAATACCCACAAGTGTGAAACCAGATGTTTTACAATTTAATTTTTGTTTCTGAAGTCAGAGAATAATATCTTAAAATTTCTCCCTTCACCTTTTTATCTTAAAACCAAGCTTACAACGACGATCCTGAATTTTCCTAAAAATGTAAAATATATTGTTGAATTTTAATCTTTCCACTCAAGTGAAAAAAAAAAAAGAGCAGAAAAGACTGAAGAAAAATTGTGAATTAAAACACTGACCAAACAACCCAACCCCAAATGCAAGCAAACAGACAAACAAATATACGAGGCTGGTTTGGCTAACTGGATTTAATTTGTGTATTCTCCACATTTCATGGGTTTCCCAGATGTGCTAGTAGTAAAGAACCTGCCTGCCAATGCAGGGAGTTGTAAAAGAAATGGGTTTGATCCCTGAGTCGGGAAGATCCCCTGGAGAAGGGCATGGCAAGCCACTCTGGCATTCTTGCCTGGAAAATCCCACAGACAGAGGAGCCTGGAGGGCTACAGTCCCTGCTGCTGCTAAGTCGCTTCAGTCATGTCGGACTCTGTGCAAGCCCATAGACGGCAGTCCACCAGGCTCCCTCGTCCCTGGGATTCTCCAGGCAAGAACACTGGAGTGGGTTGCCATTTCCTTCTCCAATGCATGAAAGTGAAAAGTGAAAGTGAAGTCGCTCAGTCATCTCCGACCCTTAGTGACCCCATGGACTGCAGCCCACCAGGCTCCTCTGTCCATGGGATTTTCCAGGCAAGAGTACTGGAGTGGGGTGCCATTGCCTTTTGGACAGGATTGAAATGACATAGCATGCATGCATGCATGTTTCATGAGTACAGTAGGGTTTGGAGGGTGTTATACTTCAGCTTCGGATCAAATTTGCATTCGGTTCTAAGGTGGTCCGTACATTCCTTAGCATTTGACCCTTAACTCTCCACCATTGTAAGGGTAGGTTGCGTCATGTAGCTATCATCATAGACAAGAAGACACAAATGCGAGTTAATAACCATCAAAGGTGTCTATTTCCTTTTCCCATAAATCAGAGCATGCTTTCCTACTGAATTTTGCAAGAAGGAAAACAGACTCCCTCCTGCCAGTGTGAGGAAGTAAAGCTAAATCTCCCTCAAGATTCACTTTGGCTTCTAGCAGCTGTATGTTAGTACCTTTTTATATGCAATTTTACTTCATTTAGTCTTTAAGGTTGTGCCTGAGGTTAGTTTAAAAGGTTAGTTAAATGTTAATGGATGTTAATGCTGCAATTAAATTGTTAAATCAATTGAAAACTGTGGCTCCATTTCTATCTGCCTTAGTGCCGGCCTGAGCTGCATTGGCGTATAAATTAAAAGCTGTAAATCTAGTGAAGTCTAATTAGAGACCAAATTTCTCATTTATCTTATTTTCACAGGACTGTAAGCACTGATAGATAATCAACGAAGGGCTAAAACTTTTTAACATTAAAAAACTATTTTATCTATTTCAGGATTCAGGTGACTGATTATAATTCAGATCCAATTACTGTAAAAGGTCATATGTGAAATGAAGTTCTTTCAGACACTCTAAGTTTTCTTTTACAAGTTTGCATACAACCCACTACCATTCCCATCCCCCAAAGCAAATAAAAATACATTATTCAAGACCACCTTTAATGGCATCTTAGAGTAACCTTGGTGCTAAACAGTGTGTTTAATAGACTACTTCATTAACCCAAAGGAGGAAAGATGGATTTGGAAGCCTTGTAGGAGATTCATCAGGGAGCAAAAGTAAGCCTTCATGTATGTCTAAGGTGAGGATTTTTTCACTGTTGCTTCATATTGGCCTTGCTTTACCCAGTGTCTGAGAATACTTGCATATAATCAGCTCAAATGAAAGGATTTGTCAAACTAAATCCTCCTCAGTTCAGTATTATAGAACTCCTCTGTTAAAATAATTCTGTGTATAACTCAACTTTGGTTCCACTTTAGTTGATCATATTTAAAAAAAAAAAATTCTCTTCACTATTCACTAACTTATGGCACTTAATGATGAGGTCTAACCATAGCTTTTGATATACGAATGTTAACATGAAGATATGTTAATTTCTACCAAAGTCAGAAGATCAAAAATCATCTTCCCAAACACTAGGAACACAAACATAAATTTTGGTTTGGAAAGCTGCTTTATTATTTAAAAATTTTAATGAAAATGATATTTTTCATGAATGTTAATTTCTTTAATAAAATCTTCTGTCCAGAAAAAGTACTATTTTAAGAGAAGTTATAAATGGATATTCAACTCATTCACTCAACTATAAGAAGGCCTCATTCTTCTAATGAAGACCCAAGCCATGTTGTCCTTCGTTCATATTCTGTAGAGTTTCAGCCACTGCTTAAACCACAAAAGAACATCAGAAAGTGAATTGCTGAGCAGATTGAAAGTTCTGAACTTTTAACTTTCTTAATTTTGTCATGAATTCAGATCTACTAAAACTCTTGATTACAGACTCTTGTAGAAAAGATAGGTTGCTTGTCCCCTGAAGCAAAGGAAAAAGATGTTCTATTTTTTCACCCTCAAAGAAACACTGATTTCCTAACAGCATGTTTGTTTCTTACTTACAAGCATTTCAAAGTCAGGAACTAACACACTAACACCAGCTGAACCAAAATCAGTCTATATTCGTGAATTGCGGAGACTTTCAAAAGGTGGGGTTTACAACATCTTAACCAGAGACTGTGCACTTAAGATGAAAAGGTACAGATGTATCAAGTACATACATGCCAAGTACTTGGCATGGGACACATAGCCCATCTCTTTCTTTCTCTCTTTCTTTAATTAGAGAGGAAAAGCAATAGCAAAAGATACAATGCTGGCCTTTTTAGCAGGGTAGGAGTTATCACTCTACCAGGTAGAAAGAGGCTGGGAAAGTCTTTGAGTAGAAAATCTAGGATGGGATATTAGATTTTTTTTTTTTTCTGATCACCAATCTTCTGGGAACAGGATTTTTTTTTTTTTTATATTCAAGTGTTGACGAGAAACTATCCACTGAGACTAGAGAGACACCTAAGGGCTATTACATAACGATCTCTGAGAATGATTTGCAGCTGAAGCCTAAAATTCTGCTGTTAAAAATAAATTCTTTTGAATTAGATATTTTTACTCAATGCACATGCAAACATCTTTTAAGTTCTACAAGCCACTGTCAGTCACTGATGTGAGTGTTTCACAATGTGAAGCTGCTTTGGCTCTAGTTCTAGGGCTGGTGGAGGGTATGAGTAAGGCAAATTTTACTGGAGGCTGGTGAGGTGGGGGTCTAAGCAAGAATTCTTCCCCTAGTGGGGAGATGCAGAGACAGTGCTTGGAGGCAAGCTTTGGAGGGAACAAGGGACTAAGTTCAAACCTGGCTAATTTGCATATGTTCTAGGGCATCAGGCAAGTTTCCCAACCTCTCTTTGCTGGCATTTCCTCATCTTTTTCTTGGTTCTTCACCACCCATATTCTCATGGCTTTGAATGCCATCTGATTGCAGGTGACTAGTGTATATATTTTTAGCACTGACCCCTGATTCCTAAATACTTTTATTAAATAGTTTAACTTATACAGCTTCTTAGATTCATTTATTCACTTATTCATTTATTAACTCATTCGTTCATTCATTGTTGAGTGCTGGCAACATGTCAGGTCTTATAGTACCATTAGTGGTTCTAGAGTGAGCAGCATAAATTACTTGTCCTTTTAGCATTTATATTCTAGGGAAGGAGTAGATAGTGAACAAAGAAATGAGAAATCTAACAATTTCAAAAAAATATACATTATGTAAAAATTCAAGGCAGAGTAGAAGCAGAAAGTGATTGAGCATTCTGTTTGGGGTTGATGGGACAGGGGACAGAGATTTAGAAGAGGTATAGAAACAGGTCACTATCTAATTGATATCAACAAGTGGGACTCATCAAAAACAGCTTTTGTGGTTGTCTAACTCCCTCGCTTTCTCTTCCTTTTGAATTTCCGTCTCTTCCTGTTTTCCCACCTCAGTTAATGGCATCACCATTTACATAAAAACCTAGAAGTTTGGGTTTTTTTTTTTTTTTGAGTCTTCTTTTATCATTACCCACTCCCCTGCAAATCCTATCCACCAGTAGTTCGTGCTCAGTCTGTTCAATTATGTCCAACTCTTTGAGACCCTATAGACCATAGCCTGCCAGGCTCCTCTGTCCAAGCAGCAGTAGGTTGATATTAAAGCATCACCTTATAGAAAGTTGACTAATGATCAATGGACTTAGGTGACTAGCCCAGGGTTATACAACCAGTCAATGGTGGATCCCAGGCTTGTTTGGAATCAGACTTTCTAGCACCATTTTTGCATTTTTCCCTCTCTGAAGGAGGGGCTGCAAAAGGGACAAGAAATGCTGCAAGTGCCCCATATTTGTCCAAAAGTTTTTCCAACCTCAACTTTACCATACCTTACCTGACAATTTCTACTCAAAGTTGGGTTTTACTTGTTTCCTGCAATTACTAAGCCAGTCTGAACTCTCTCACATATTTTCTTCTACGTTATTTTGCAAGTACTCCCTGATCATTTCATGCTTAGTCCTATGTTATAGCTACATTTTAAGCCCCTAAAAGATAGAGGCCAAGTCTTCTCCCTCCATGTATACACTTGGTGTTCAATAAATGCTTGTTACAGTTTAACATAGATTTTTATCTTCTATTCTCAGAAAATTTACAATCTAGCAGGTGCCATAAACAAAGACTCATGACAAAACTTAAGTAATGGCAAATCAAAGTGAGCAATGAAATGCTGTAACATCGAGTATTTTACAAACTGATGAGCAAAAGAAATCACTGGAAAACTGAAGAATTAGTATTAGCTTTAGTTGAGGCGGAGGAGAATGGGATAAACAGATTTCAAGTATGACAGTGAATATGTCATTAACAGATCAGGCTGACATGATGAGAGCTAAGGGTTCTTCAGAAGATGAGTTCATGCACAAACATTTATCAAAATATTACCAGATGTCATGTACTCTATGGCATACACAATAGCAACTGAAATAAGTATTGTTTGGGTCTCATGTAGTTGATAGGTTAGCAACAAAAGACCAAGAATTTAACAAGCTATGCTGTGATGGGAGTTCACATCTGAAGCATCTAATTTCTGGAGGAGGAACATCAAGAGGGGCTTTCTGAAAGAAATGCTGTTTGCTGCTTGGAGAATTATTAATGGGAGGCAAAAGTTGAAAAATTTAGATTAGACTAGATCAGATGGTACTTTATATAGCCTTAAACACTGGGGCTACCAAAGTTGATGGCTAGAGGGAGGAAAAAGGGAAGGAAAAGGGAGGAAGAAGAGTCTGGAGGGAGACATTACTGAGGGTGAAATTAGACCTTTTGTTAAGAAAGCCCCACAGGGACCCAAAGAGGGAATGTCTCCAGAGAACATTTGTAAAAACAGAACGGGATGATCCTGAAGAGGGAGCCAACATTCGCCTATAGAAGCGACATCTTTGTCTTCATCCTTATGCTCCATATCACCCAACAACTATCTCTTCTTTTCTTGCCACTTTGATCTGTACCAATGTATTCGTTTCATTCTCTACCTAATTTTCTTTATTATCACTATCACTTGCTCCATCTTCTCCTACACTTCACACACAGAGACATCTCTTTAAGATACACCACTGGCCTTACACTTCCTTGGCATAGTCATCATCTTTGTGAAAATTATGCTTTTCAAAATTGTATTCTGGTAGACGAAAACGGAGCTGACCTAAATGACTTTGGAAATTACTAAGTCATAAAACTAAAGAAAGCTGAGCACAGAAGAATTGATGCTTTTGAACTGTGGTGTTGGAGAAGACTTTTGAGAGTCCCTTAGACTGCAAAGAGATCGAACCAGTTCAACATAAAGAAAATCAGTTCTGAGTATTCACTGGAAGGACTGATGTTGAAGCTGAAACTCCAATACTTTGGCCACCTGATGCAAAGAACTGACTCATTTGAAAAGCCCCTGATGATGGGAAAGATTGAATGCAGGAGGAGAAGGGGATGACAGAGGATGAGACGGTTGGATGGCATCACCGACTCAATTTACATGAGTTTGAGCAAGTTCCGGGAGTTGGTGATGGACAGGGAAGCCTGGCGTGCTGCAGTCCATGGTGTTGCAGAGAGTCGGACACAATTGAGTGACTGAACTGAACTGAAAACTAAAGTGAAATGAAACTGTAAATGAGCACTGTACTCTAGCTAAGGAAATTGTTTCCCGTGGTGCTGTATGGGCTAATAGTTCTGATACCACACAAAAATGCCTCACACAAAATATGAACTCCATCAAAGGGATACAGGCCCTGAGAAAGAGTTCCCAAAGGCCTAACTGGAATAAATCGAGCAAGAAATGAAAGTATGAGTATGCTATAATTCAAAGTGTAAAATAAATATCCATGTGTCAATACTGATCTAAATCAATGACTGAAAAATAATCATTAAAAAAATACATAATTGTAGAATAGAGACATATTTTGTGCAGAAGGCTTCCAAATAATTTCTGTAGATATTTCACTCTCAAGGGGCAACAGGAATCCCAGTCCTTGCTGTGGCTTCCTTACAGAAGTACAGAATGGAAGCGGGCAGGAGGAAGAATATCTTGATAATGGAGAAAGCTGACAAGCACTGTCTCAGCCAGGTCATCAGTGCCAACACCCACAGTCGTAAGCCACATCCACAATATGTACTCTCAATATGATGGGATGAGACTGGCGCTGTGATCTTCCTTCCAAAGACACATAACCCCAGTCTAATCATGAGAAAAACATCAGACACATCAGACACAATGACATTCTACAAACTACCTGGACAGTACTCCTCAAACTGTCAGGGTCATCAAAAGCAAGGGAACTCTGAGCATCTATAATAGCCAGGAAGAGCCTAAGGAGACATGATGACTAAATGGGATGTGGTGTCCTGATTATGATCCTGGAGAAGAAAAAAATATTAAGTTTTATATTAAGTAAAAATTAAGGAAATCTGAATAGACTATGGATTTTAGTTAATAATGAAATACTATTGTGTTAGCTTATCTAACTTATATGCAGAGTACATCATGAGAAATGCTGGGCTGAATGAAGCACAAGCTGGAATCAAGATTGCCAGGAGAAATATCAATAACTTCAGGTATGGAGATGCTGCCACCCTTATAGCAGAAAGTGAGGAAGAACTAAAGAGCCTCTTGTTGCAAGTGAAAGAGGTGAATGAAAAAGTTGGCTTAAAACACACATTCAGAAAACTAAGATCGTGGCATCCGGTCCCATCATTTCATGGCAAATAGAAGTGGAAACAATAGAAACAGTGAGATACTTTATTTTTTGGGGCTCCAAAATCATTGCAGATGGTGATTGCAGCCATGAAATTAAAAGACACTTGCTCCTTGGAAAAAAAAGTTATCACCAACCTAGACAGCATATTAAAAAGCAGAGACATTACTTTGTCAACCAAGGTCCATCTAGTCAAGGCTGTGGTTTTTCCAGTAGTCATGTATGGATATGAAAGTTGGACTGTGAAGAAAGCTGAGCACCGAACATTTGATGCTTTTGAACTGTGGTGTTGGAGAAGACTCTTGAGAGCCCCTTGGACTGCAGGGAGATCCAGCCAGTCCACCCTAAAGATCAGTCCTGGGTGTTCATTGGTAGGACTGATGTTGAGGCTGAGGCTTCAATACTTTGGCCACCTGATGCGAAGAGCTGACTCATTTGAAAAGACCCTGATGCTTGGAAAGATTGAGGGCAGGAGGAGAAGGGGACGACAGAGGATGAGATGGTTGAATGGCATCACCGACTCAATGGATATGAGTTTGAGCAAACTCTGGGAGTTGGTGATGGACAGGGAGGCCTGGTGTGCTGCAGGTCTCAAATAGTTGGTCACGACTGAGTGACTGAACTGAACTGAACGGAACTGAATGTGTTAGTCACTCAGTTGTGTCTGACTCTTTGCGACCCCATGGACTGCAGCCTACCAGGCTCTTCTGTTCATGGAATTCTGCATGCAAGAATACCGGACGGGCTTGCCATTCCCTCCTCCAGGGGATCTTCCCAACCCAGGGCTCAAACACAGGTCTCCTACTCTGCAGGCAGATTCTTTACCATCTGAGCCACTTCAGTTCAGTTCAGTCGCTCAGTCGTGTCCGACTCTTTGCAACCCCATGAATTGCAGCACGCCAGGCCTCCCTGTCCATCACCAACTCCCAGAGTTCACTCAAACTCACGTCCATCGAGTCAGTGATGCCATCCAGCCATCTCATCCTCTGTCATCCCCTTCTCCTCCTGCCCCCAACCCCTCCCAGCATCAGAGTCTTTTCCAATGAGTCCACTCTTCGCATGAGGTGGCCAAAGTACTGGAGTTTCAGCTTTAGCATCATTCCTTCCAAAGAAATCCCAGGGCTGATCTCCTTCAGAATGGACCGGTTCGATCCACTTATAAAGCCCTATAAAGCACATGTACTTGCTTAGGGCTTCTGATTTATATTAACAAACTGTCCTCCATAAATGTTCTACTACACCAATTTTCACACTCATCAGCAGTGTTGGGGAGAATATTTTGGCCCACAGAGGGTTTTGTTGTTGGTTCGTTTAATCTGTATGGTTAGTAAGAAATCTATGAAATCTTCACAAATGCGTTCTCAACAGGATAGACTATCACTTCTGCTTCATCAGTTGCTATTTGCTGCATGCTTACCCTTTGGTAGACTTTGTGTTGTCCATTTACTTCACATCCCTCATCCAATATGATGCTTGCAAGATTCCTGAGATGTAGGCTAGGTCCTCATCCTCCTGCATTCAGATGTGAGAAGGGGAACAGCCTGCTAGACACAGGCCTATTGCTGTTCTTTAGTCATTAAGTTGTGTCTGACTCTTTTGTGACCCTATGGCTATAGCCTGACAGGCTCCTCTGACCATGGGATTTCCCAGACAAGAATACTGGAGTGGATTGCCATTTCCTTCTCAAGAGTATCTTTCCAACCCAGGGATCAAACCCACATCTCCTGCATTGCAGGTGGATTCTTTACCACTGAGACACCATTGGCTCATTAATTTTAGTAAACGTAAGGGAAGAGTTGACTCATTGGAAAAGACTCTGATGCTGGGAGGGATTGGGGGCAAGAGGAGAAGGGGATGACAGAGGATGAGATGGCTGGATGACATCACCTACTCAATGGACGAGAGTTTGAGTGAACTCTGGGAGTTGGTGATGGACAGGGAGGCCTGGCGTGATGTGATTCATGGGGTCACAAGGAGTCGGACACGACTGTGCTACTGAACTGAACTGAATTGAACCATATTTATACACAATGTTATTCAGAGGAGAAATTAGATATAAAGTCTATGTATACCCTTTACAATATCCATACAATTTCTCTATAAATCTAAACTGATTTTAAAAGTAAATTTTATTAAAAATCATAGTTTCAAGCTCAACTCATTTTCTGAGAACAGACTCACATTTTAAGTACCCGCTGGACTATTCCAAAGAAATGTTCTGTGGGTACCTCAAATTAAGTTGTCCAAATCAAAACTCATTATCTTAAGCATCACATCAACTAAGCTTCTTAATTTCTTTATCTCTCATAAATAGACAGCAGTAAATAAAATAAAATAAAAATAAAATCATGACACACCAGTATTTTAAAGATTTGTCAGGTTGAAGACTTGACAATCATCAGCCCCTCCTCCCTTTCTGTAATCCAATCGACCTCAGTTGCCAAATGTGCATTCTATGTCCACAGTGACTTTTTGCTTATTATCTTCCACATTATTGTTTAGACACTCATCGATTTTTTGAGTTATTTTCAAGGGTCTTTAAAATGACCTTTTCATCACTCTTCCAAATACATCTTGTTGTCAAGCTAATATCGTAAAGCTTAATTTCACTCGTGTATTCTTTCAGCAAGTTAGAGGTAGCTACCCACTGCATGACATCCATAGTCAACACCTTGTCTTGGCCCTTTGAGGTGCAGCTTCAACCTTACTTCCCAATATCTGTTCCCATATTTCTCTACACAACCATGGCAGCCTCACTCTCCCATTTCACACCACTCTCACGGCCTCTCTTATGCCCTCCCCGCAGAGCCTGTAAAATTTGGATGCATGCCTGCTATCTGTCAAGTATATGAGTGTCATGCATTCCTGCTGGATAGGGAAGAACAAAGCAAAGACATCCCTTTCTCAGATTCCGTATCTGCCTCTTTACTCGTACTTATCCTCCTCTGCACTGGCCTACCCTCCCAGTTCTGGCTTTCCAGACCTCACTCACCCTTCACCATCTACCACAAAGATAAAGGCAGTTTAGTAAAGTGGCTAAAAGCATGGGTGCTGAGTCAAAGCAGACCTGAGTTTAATTTCTGGCCTTGCATTTTATTCTTTTGCAAAACTAGACAATCTGTGTCCTCTCTAAGTGTCTATCTGTGAAACTGGGATTTGGTGCAGATTATATGAAATAAGATACTTGCTAATAAGTTCCCAAAATACAACAAATCTTTAAAATTTACTTTAAAGTTCTCCTTTCAAAGGTCAGCTTTTTAGGAAATCTAGCCTATTTGTGGAGAAGGCAATGGCAACCACTCCAGTATTCTTTCCTGGAGAATCCCAGGGACAGCAGAGCTTGATGGGCTGCCGTCTATGGGGTTGCACAGAGCTGGACACAACTGAAGTGACCTAGCAGCAGCAGCAGCAGCAGCAGCCTATTTGTATATGTTTTTTGTTCATTTGTCCTTTTAATCCCCACTGGTTGAGATTCTGTGGGATTTTGGTTGTGTCTCCTGTCTGCTACTTTTCCAGGCCCCCTTTGCTCCATGGTGTTTTGTCCTCTTATTCTACAACATCGCCATTCTACAACAATCCCTCCGTGTCTCGATTGGCTTCTCTGTACAACAGAAATACTGAGTACCTCCCTCAAAGGATTTTTGAAGGTGAAGAGATTGGTGTGTACAGAGCACTTTGAACAGTGCTTAATATATAAGAAGTACTAGATGCGTGATTTTACTTTTTGTTAATAGGGTTATCAGCTCATCTGGTAATGACTAGAAAAAATTCAAGTATATAGTTGATGTTGAGTGAAGGCAAACTGGAGTGGAATCTGATGTGATGGGACACCATCTTCCTTTCTCTGAGAAGGAAAATATGGATCAATTAGAACCAAGGGCCAAGACCATGGACAGTCAATGTGCAGGGCAGGTAGGAGGAGGACACACCGGGGAAGGGCCAGGCAGAAAGAGAAGATTCCGGGGGACGAACCTGTACGGAGCAAAAGTGTGGAGAATGAGCTGTATTAAATAATGCAGTCTTTATTGGTGCCTGATGAATAAATGAACAACACTAATGCTCCTTTGTGCTTACTCAGAGGTGTGTTCGCCTCCAGGATAAGTTGCTAGATAATAGTCTGCCATCAACTAACGTTCAGTAGTAGACCTGAGACAAAATTCCCTCAAATGTAAGTCTAAGTAAAATTTTTGCATAACATATGACTTGATTTTTATTTAATGATATAGTAGTCTCTTGTTATGGAGAAGGCAATGCCACCCTACTCCAATACTCTTGCCTGGAAAATCCCATGGATGGAGGAGCCTGGTAAGCTGCAGTCCATAGGGTCGCTAAGAATCGGATATGAATGAGCGACTTCACTTTCACTTTTCACTTGCCTGGAGAATCCCAGGGACGGGGGAGCCTGGTGGGCTGCCATCTCTGGGGTCGCACAGAGTCGGACACAACTGAAGTGACTTAGCAGTAGCAGCAGCAGTCTCTTTTTAACCTGGATTATTTTTAAAACCCATATTTGAAAGATTAGTACAGGAAACACTGGTATGTTTTTAGAAACATTGAGTGGTAGCCACATCTTTCCAATAGTAAACATAAGATAAAGTAGCTACCTAACTCTTAGTGACCATCTTTCTATCGTATAACAAGAGCTGTGGTGAGCAATCCAGACAAGGACTACTGGACCGCTAATGGCTAATGTTCTGTCCTCCCATCGGTCTTTCTTTATCTTCTATGTATGATCTCTGAACAGATATTAAAACCTAAAACATAATTGCAAGAGAATTAGAGAATTTCTTATTAATTAGAAATATTACACACATATTTCCATTTTGGAAAGACATTAAGAGTCTGTTTGAATTTTTTTGCTTGGTTTTTCATCAAGCTTGAATTTGAAGGTCAATATACCTGGGCCTGTGTTTATTATCTCTCATAAGGCACTAGCATGTTCCAAATTCAGAGGAAGAAATCACACTTTCTCAAACCATTTAAGAAGAGGCAGCAATGTGGTCTGAAAAACCCCAACCAGATAGGGAACCCGTTCAGACTGCCCTGGAAAAGGTGACCTGAAGAACCTCATTACTTTTATGGGCTTGACCTAATCCCTCATAAAACCTTCCTCTGTGATTTCTCAATACAATCCTTAAACATGGAAAAAGGGAAATGAAACCCTTCCGGCTTGTATTTAAACTCGACCCCAAAGCATATCTGTTTATTAGCCTCATAAACCCAATGCAACGGAAGCATTCATGAACCAGGTTCAGGGGCTGTGACGAAGGGTCATTTGTCACTGGCGATGACATCACTGTTATCGCCTGCATCACCGTGGGACTTCTCTGAGCATCCTTTTGCACAGCAGTCCTCAAAGGCACTTCAGGCAACAGTAGAGTAGTGGTTCTTGGTAGCAGTTCATGGAGGCTCCATCAGAGGCAACAAATAAATTTATTCAGCATTTCTAGGGCCTGTTTTGGGAGGAGTAACTGAACCATCAAATAACAGGGCGGTTAGAAATCGAGCCATTCTCGTGAGGCACCCTGTTTTCATTTCGGCAGTTCAACCTCAGGATTTGAGAGATCCTTATGGCTCTGGTGCTGGAATTTGAATTTACCTATTATGTCTAATGGCATCACTGACTAGATGGACATGAGTCTGAGTGAACTCCGAGAGTTGGTGATGGACAGGGAGGCCTGGCGTGCTGGGATTCATGGGGTCGCAAAGAGTCGGACATAACTGAGTGACTGAACTGATTATGTCTAAGTTCTTATTTTCTTTCTTTCCTTCCCCTCAGGCTCTATAAAAAGTATGTATAGAGGAAAGTAGGGATGGGTGGGTGAGTCTTAGAGAAATGCAACAGCTGAAGGGTCATTCACTACCTCCAGTCTTATCAATAAGATAATGAGTGGACCCCATGACCAGGATACCAGGGAGCCCAGTGGGTAGTGGACAGGAGACGGGAGCCCCAAGAGGCATCACTTCGTTTCAGTCAGTCTGCCCACCTCCCAGCAAGGCCGCCTGCCCTGGGCTCCCTGGAAGAGGGTTGTGAACTGGGGTGGTGAGCCCTGGGCTCCCTGGGAGAGGGTTGTGAACTGGGGTGGTGAGCAATTTCCCTTTTCCCTTTCCTGCCCGGTGCGTCTCCGCCCCGCCCCCACTCCCACTCAGCTCCTCCTGGCCGCCCGGGCAAGTTTGTTGCTTGCAGCAGAAAGACTCAAACGCTTTCGTGATCCGACTGTTTTCAAACAGGCTTGGCTCCTGTGAGCCTTACCAGCTGTGACTAATAGCAAAGAGAAGCGGGGGTTGTCGGGGGGAGGAGGGAAGAAGCTTCTCGAGCCTGCAGGCTTCAGACAGGCAGGCTCTGGGGGAAACAAGAGAAAGCCATTAACTAACCACAGTGTTATCTTGATTCTCTGGGAGAAACGGGCTGGGGACGCCTAATGAACTAGCCTTAACGTTTCAAACTGAACGTGCCTCTGGGAGCTCTACTAGAACAAACAGCGTGACAGATCAATGCTTGGTTCCTATATCAAGAGAAAAGGTTATTCACCTCTCTAAGGAATTCGAGGGTTAGTATATCTCTATGATATACTTCCTGTCCTTTTAAAATTTTAACTTTTCTCAGCATGTTCAGGAATAAGCAGTGGGTAAGAGGGCGTGCCTACATGTGGACTGTGTGTTTAAACATCTGGTTTCAAAGTTCATTAAGAGGAGATATGCCTGTAAGATAGAAGAGCATTTCTTTTTACACCTTCTTCAGCATAGCTCATTTTTTTGGGGTTGCTGTTGCTCCACACAAGGCAGATATTTCAAAAGAAATTATACAGCCTTCAATTTCCACACCTCAGACTGAGGTGGGGTCAAGGTACAAGCAAGTAAAGCTCACTTTCTCGGTTCAAAAAGCCCCATGTGGCTACTAGCCATAGATTTTCAAAAGGTGACTGGGTTTCTTCACCAATCCTCCTAACTGTTCATTTTCTAGGAGGCTTAACTGCCTCTCGGTTATCATTTGGAAGAATTTCTGGATATGAAGTGACATAAAATGCAACTTTCTTATCTTGTCGGTCAGTAATAACTGAGATGGAATGTGTTTTGTGTTGCCCTCCAGGGTAGCCAAGGGGCTGCCGATTGTACTCTGTCAAAAATGATCTTGGACTCCCAAATTAAAAAAAAAAAAAGAAAGAAAGAAAGAAGAGAAAAAGGATAAAGTTAGGAAACTGTTGTTAGGTTCAGACTCATACTTGAATCCTGCTAGTCTTTATTCTTACAGGAGATTTTCATTTAAGATAGGTCACAGAAATTCTTTCTTTGCCTTTTTTTTTTTTGGTGCTAATTTTTAGCCAGCTGTGTGTCCTAGTGAGTTTATGGGTTATTTTCTCTCTCTATCCTCTATGTAAGTGACAGTGAAAGTATTAGGAGCTCAGTTGTGTCCAACTCTTTATGACACCATAGACTGTAGCCTGCCAGGCTCCTCTGTCCATGAGACTCTCCAAGGCAAGAGTACTGAAGTGGGTTGTCACTTCCTTTTCCAGGGTATCTTCCTGACTGAGGGGTCAAACCCAGGTCTCTTGCATTGCAGGCAGATTCTTTACCATCTGAGCCACCAGGGAAGCCCTTAAATCCTGGTAATTTGATAATCTGTCTTTAATAAACAAAAGTGAAAGCAAGTTCTCTCTCCTCCTGGAATCTCATTCTCTCCTAGATTCCCAAGTGTTCTTAGGAACCGCTGTTTAAGCAGAGTTCCTTACATCAGAAAGGCAGCTATCTATGAATAGCATTTATACAGAACAGACCTCTTCACTACCTCTCATGCATCAACATGCTGTCCTATTCTGCAAAGTGAATTATTGGAGAGTAGTATACTATGCAGTTACTATTTCTGTGAAAATTTTAAAAGGCTTACTACATGCATACTTTGACACAGCAATTCCAATTTCAATAATTTTTCTAAGAAAACTACTAAAGATCTGTTGAATTTTACCTATATAGTTATCACAGCAGCAATAATGCTAAACATGCTTTTCCAACCTAAGTATTGTGTTTTATTATGTTGTCTAACATAAACATTCACTGTCTTGCCACCTTTCATTTTTCTTTTAATACCTGCTAAGTAAACCAACTTTCTCTATTAAGTACAAAATGGAAAATTAGGTAAATCTCACTTGAATTATTTTAGTGTATTAGCCTGTTTGAGCTGCCATAACAAATATTACAGAATGAGTGCCTTAAGCAAAATTTCTTTCTCAAAGGTCTGGAGACTGAAAATCCAAGATCAAGGTGGTGGCAAGGTGGTTTTCATTCTGAGGCCCCTTTGCTGGGCTAGTCAGTGGCCACCATCTCTCTGTGTGCTCATATCATTCCTTCCTTGTGTGCGGAGTGAGAGGGGGAGAAAGCAGAGAGGGAGAAGAAGAGGGAAAGAGAGTTTTCTTCCACATCTCTTAATAAAGACACTAATCCTGTTAGATCAGGGCCTCAACCTCATGACCTCATTTAACCTTAATGTTAAATTGAGCCCCCTTCTCCAAATACAGTCACCCTGGGGGTTAGGGACTCAGCATAGGAATATGGTGGTGATGAGGGGTATGGTGGGGAACAAATATCCAGTCTACAACATGCAGTTTCCTAGCTAGTAACAGTTTTTCTTAATGAGACATTCTTTAGGGAAGCATCTCATTGAGTCTCAAATAAGATTGTATAATTAAACCAAAGAAGCTTCACACCACTGCTTGAAGCAAGTCTTCCTTGTAGCTGTTCACACATTCAGTCAGAAGGTCTGGGCTCTACCCTTAACCAGCTATGCGACCGGATACAAGGCTCATGACCTTTCTGGATCTTGATTTCTACGTGTTTAAACAGAAGGAATTAAACCAGATGTCTTAGCTCCAAATTTCATGCATCTGTGACTGTTTCTTGTAGCTCAATGTTCTCACACCTGTGATACAACTGTCAGAAATGATAATGTGGTACATAACATATTTTTCAAAATTCGTAGCTGTAAGAATTGCATATACAAATGATATATGTGTGTGTGCTGATTTTTTCACTAAGATCATTTATACATATCATTTTGGATTATTGTTATATTCAACAGAATAAAGTATGTAGAATTCCCTTTAATTCAATCCTTGAAGTTGGAAGCAAGTGGAATGAAATACAACTCAAATATAAAGGAGAAATTGGATCCATATTTGGAATTTCATCAAAAACAGGACAGGGAGGAACATTCCAGGAAAATTATGTAATTCATTTTATGAGTAGAATATTGGTGAGCATATTTCAAAATCTGAGCCATATTAATATTTTTTATATTAATATTTATTGCCTAGCAATTTCCTCCATATATGCCATAAAACAAAGACAGCTTTGTCTGATGAACTCCTAGTACCAATTATATAAACAAGTTGGTAAGGACATAAAAGGAAAAAGGAAAAAAGTTTAAATATTGGATTTTACATCAACAAGTCTGTAAAAAACTTAAAGGTTGGAGGTTATCAACTTTGGTTTGACTCTTGGGTTAGTCTTCAGTCAGCTGGTCTTATAAAAGAACAATCTGCTGATGGGTATATTGAGGAAGTTGAAATAATCAGCCTCAGAAGGGGCTGCATTTCAGTAGTGAGTGAAATCGTTCCTGGATTCGAGAGTCTAGAAAATTTCCATGATTATTATAGAGAAAAGTCTCCACTTAACTGTGTAGTATTTTAATAGGTAGTTACTTTAAAAGACACTCATTAAGCAATTTCCATTAATAGACCCCACTGGGCATACATGGCTCAACTTTCGAGGCTTTCTGGGTGTGTCTTTTTGTGTAGTATTTATAAATGTTTTATAAACCTTTTTTATATCTGCTTCTTGCTGCACCCCCTCATTGCCTTAAATACAAAGTTCTGGTCCCAACAAACTCCATGCCACAGCCACTGCAATTTTAAGCTACACTAGGTTAAATGAGATATTAAGAGGGTAAGAATCAGAGAACAATAAGGCACAGCACTTCTGTAATGAGGAAATAGGTTCACTGTAAGGATGAGGACATGTTCAGAAACAATGCTTTCAAGGTAAAGCTATTTCCAAAAGAGTTTAGCCGGGACAATTATCCAGATAAATGCAGCTGGAGAGATAATCAATTTGGAGAGGGCCAAGCAGAAACAGAAGATGTATAATTTAATTATCTGATTACATTATTTTCATAACTTCCATTTTACACGTAATTGCCAGCTATCTTTATGATTTTATAGTTTACAAAAGTAGTCAAATATTTCACAATGACCCATTAAAATGGAGCAAACTTGGGGGTTTGCACATGAATGCTTGAAAATTCCACGTCTTGTGCCAGCTGTTGTAGTCTTGGGGGAAGGACTTACCCAGCTGCTCCAAGAGGAGCTCTTGTTTAGCTGGCTTCAAGTTCAATACCCTCCCCCATCATCATTCTCCTGACATCATCCTGACATTAAATAACTTCCAATCTCTCTTTACGATAGCATTCTGCTTTATTTTTGTCCACAAAATTATTACTGACTGATATTTTCTTGCTTGTTTTCTGTCTTTACTCATTAAAATGCAAGCTTTGTGAACACAAGGCTCTTATCTCCCTGTTTATTTCCTAATTGAAATATACTTGATTTATAATGTTGCATTTGTTGTTAGTGTACGGAAAAGTGATTCAGCTCTTTATTATTATTATTATTGTAAATTTTTACTGGAATATAGTTGATTTACAGTGTTGTGTTAATTTTTGCCATACAGCAAAGTGAATCAGGTATACATATACATATATCCACTCTTTTTTGATTCTTCTCCCATGTAGGTCATTGCAGACTATTGAGAAGAATTCCCTGTGCTATACAGTAGGTCCTTATTTGTTATTTATTTCATATATAATAGTGTGTATGTGTCAATCTTAGTCTCCTGATTTATGTCTGCCTCCCTTAGTTCTACATGTATGTATATATATATCCTTTTCCATATTCTTTTCCATTATGGTTTATTACAGAATATTGAATATAATTCCCTGTACTATACTCTTTTTTAATACCTTGTTTACCGGGATTTCCAAGGCTTAGAACAGTACATTGTACATAGTAGTATCTTCGTCCATATTTGTTACAGGAATATCAAAAGAATGAATTAATAAACGATCTTCAGTTGCCTCACTGCACTTGAGGGAGGCATTGCCTACCTCAGAGCTGACCCAATCACACAATGGGAAAATCCAATTTAAAATGTTTTGCCTAAGAAGTACCCAGGAAATATTCATTTTTTCCCCTTGACCCTTTCCTTTTATTTGTAGCTTGATTGCAATTAATGAGAGAAAAGCAAGTTTCCATGCATTGAATTTTTTACCTCTTTTCTTTAATATGAAAAGACTAAATACATCTCCAGGAAATAGGGCTTGATTCCCAACTAACGCCCACATCCTCCTTTCCGTAAAACAGTTGTTTGGATTCTGAGAGTCTTATTTTCTGCAGTGTGTGTCTATTTCTCTCGATGGTTCTGTTTACAGGAGAGAGATACCTCTTTAATTTGTGTTTTATGTGTGTTGTTTTTCTTAGTCTTTACTCCTCTCTTTTTTTCCTTCCCTAAGAGAAGATAATCAGGTTCTCACGTTACTACTAAGTGTTCTAGCAGATGGAAAAAGGTTGCCACATGAGGTCATCGCTGTGTGGATGAACTTGTAGACGCTGACATATCAGAGAGCATCTAAGGGAAATGTTATAGGGGCCATCAAGGCCGCTTCAAATTTCCTGATTGCATATATTAAAACAGGATAAGCTCCAATTACTGGAGTCCTCGCTTCAATATAATGGAGAATTGGAGCTGTGTGTGGATTCTGATCTCTTGAAGCAGCCAAGTGTATCCGAAAATATGAAAATTAAGTTATCTATCTATAGTTGGAAGAGCCAGAGAGCTAAGCAACCAGCCCCTATCATTTTGGGCAAGAGAAAAGGGGTCATGAGAGTTCAATTTGGGTTTGTGGCTTTTCACCAAACACGGTGTAGACTTGAAATGCACAGCTTCGTATTTCTTTTTCCTGGTGATAAGTCAGATAAGATAAGGAAACTTAGCCTTAATGGTTTTAAACCTTTCTATCTGTGATCATAAAGTGACCATTTACAAATTGGAATGCTTTACTGACCTGAGACCTGGTTGCTTCTGGACCTGTCACTACAAGGGGACTTCCAGCTAAAACAACAGCAGACTGATGCAAAAAGTTTCCCATCGTCTGTAGAGAGGAGTGTACCAGAAGACAGCTGCTCAGAACAGCTGTCTACTCACACAGCCATCTTAGGGGAGAGTGATTAATGAACTCACTTGGGCAGCGAGGAGCCCAGTTCACTGATCCATAGTTGCAGCACAGGTATTGATGTGAAACTAATGAGAAATTTGATGCTCAAATTTGAATGTTTATTCCAATTACCAACCAACAGATCCGAATTTTTTTAAAGCTCAAAGCATTAACCTTTTGTTAAGAATGGGCAACATGAAACTGTGGTTTTACACTGTGTGCTGGGACTTGCAAATTGATGTGACTAGAGTCTGTTTTGACAAATGGTACACCTCCCATGCACATCACTTTCTTTAAATGTTAGGTTTTTAACCAAGGAAGGAGGGAAAAAGGACCAGTCCTGTGCTTGGCACACTGGCATCACTTAGCACTAAACACACAGATGTAATGAAAAGTCCCTCCAAAACCAAACAACAAGAACTTAGGCTACACGTGTCTGAGTGTGGAGTCCAGAGTGAGGGTACTGAGATTCTAGACTTTTTCCCTGCTCACCAGATCACAGGCTCATTACTCTGCACAGCCCTGACTTTTACCTTTAAGAAACATATTAACCCTTACTCGAGAGAAAGGGCAAGCATTGCAAAGATGAGGGAAAAAAGAATAAAATAAGAGATTTACTTAAGAGAATGAAGATATAACATCTAGAGAAGAGAAGGCTTTAAAGAGTTGCAGCAAGTATATTAGGTCTACAACATGTGTATAGTGAATATTTGCTGCCCATCTGTGCCCAGCATCCATGGCAGATACTGTTAAATAATGCTGCCTTTTACATTAGCCAGGATCCGCTTTCACTGTGGAAATGTGGACAGCATCCCCAATCAATCAAAACCAATAGGGGAGGTGACATCCTTTTGCTAGTCCAGAAGGGGAGGGCTTGGGACCTCTGCATGTCTCCTCTTGGCCCCCTCCCTCAGGTCTCCTCCACCCACACTCACCTGTCACCTTGTGAGAAGTTCTCCCCTGACCACCGATACAAACTCGCAGCTCCCTTCCTTACCCTGCATGCCCTGGCTCTCACGTCTACCTGATACTTTCCATTTTCCCTTATTTGTTTGCTTATCTGCTCCCTCTATACCCAATCCAGAATGTTAGCTCCATGAGGGAAATGAATTCATCACTTTTGCTTGCTGCAGAGTCCCCAGCAACTTGCTGGGTGTCTGACTCATAGTGGGTGCCCAGTAAATGGGTGAATGCATACAGAAATGGATTTTAAGTAAAATCAAGGGATGTCCTATGGGAAAATAATGGCTCTGCTCTCTGAAACCCATTCATACAGAAGTAGCTCAAGCAGTAAAAGTTTCTGAAAGTTAATTGCTACAAAGTATAAAGATCAAGTTCAATTGGATCCATCAAACAAGGTAATAGGTGGCTTTCTGAGATGGGAGACCTTTGAGAAAAAAGAACTCAGAATCTTTGTGTCCACCTGTCAGAAGAATGGTAGAGGGAATCCATGAATCATACACAAAATGGACAACCACCTCCAAGGTCCCTTCCAAATGTTCTGTGACTTATCCAAACTTTAGAGGTTGGATGTCATGGTTAAAGATTTATGCGGTTTCATTAAAGCTATCACACAATGCCCACAGGCTTAAAGGAGGTTGTCATGAGATTCCAGCCACTGTTCCTTCTTGGGATAATGCTAAGAATATTCTTATTCCCATTCTTGTTAGGCCCTACTAATGGAGGCATAAGAGTGATTTTGGTGTATTCTTGCTAGGGAATGACTGAGGTTATCGCAGTATGTAAGCTATATCCTCGAAGCAAGGGCCCTTTCAAAGCAGAGGGAAATATTTCAGACTATTAGAATCTCATTTAGGAAATGGCAACCTTATTGCATGAAATGAGGCCATGATGTGCAGAAAGAGTTAAATGTTCTTCCAGAAGAGCCTGACTCTAAGCCAGGATATGGCATTAAGCACAGAGAAAATTGGGCTGAATAATCCCTTTAGACTCTTTAAGGTGCTGAGCTGACATTTTGATACGTTGCAAGTTGGCAAGTCAACGTTTCATAGTTTATCTTCAAATTCCACATTTTAAAAGTCTTATTTCCTTCTTCTGAAAAGGCTATACCTGCAACCACCTTTAGTTCTACCTACACAAAATTAGATATCTTTTTTGTTCATTCAGAACAGGGAGAATTTAATATTCCAAATTTTGTGAGAAAAGAAACCCCATTTCTGCTTAAAACCTGTGGCTTAAGCTTCGTAATAGTCACAGAATCTTGTAAAGGCAATACATTATGAAATGACAGCAAGATGTAAGACACTGCAGAGGCAGTGTTTTTGAAAATAAAATGTATGCTTGAAATATGAGTTTTAAAATCAATTAGGGCTATTCTATGGGGTTTGATTACAGATGCCAAAATATAATCCGTTTTCTACTTATCAGACAGGCTACTGAGACTTTTTCCCTGCTAAAATGTCCAAATTTAACTGAAAGAGAGTTTTCAAACCTGACTCGTTTGTTGTGATAGCTAAAGGAATATAAATCAGGGTGGGATTGGAAAGGAGAGTCTGTGTTTGAAAATTATTGTATGTGATAGTCACAACAGACAATCTGTAAAATCAGGTCTTGTAAGTCACATGTACATTAATTTTCTTCCCTTATCATGCAAACATCCTGTTCTCCAGAAAGCCTCCCCCATTCCTCAGCCTGTTTGCTTATCTTATGGCCCCCATTAGAATTCATCACTTCTTCATGCAACTTAACACAAGGAGAATTACCTGCCCCTTGTTGCCATCCTTCCTAGGGGGTGGGCTTCATGAGAATTGGCTGTGTCCATCAGTATTTAAGTATCTCCAGCTCTGAAATAAAGTAGGGTCTGCATAAAATTTGCTGAATATAGGAATTATGTTTGAGTCTCCTCTACTGCAGGTTCTAGGGTATGCTTGAGGCTCTGTTATGCTTGAGTCTCATCTACTGTAGAATCCACCACAAGGATTCTCCAGTCACAGTCAACTACTGTGAGTCCTGTTCTAGCCCATGACTTACTAGGACACACAGTCTCTAGGTTTCTGACCCAGAAACCTTCAGTAGAAGGAAGGTTGAAAAGGAACAAAAGTGACCAGTACTACACTTAGCATCTCTGACATCTTACTTACGTCCTTACTTACAGGAAGCTTCAAAAGCTGCTGGATAGGGTACGAATAACCACCAGTCATTGGCTCACGAGTAAGTCTGCTTGTGTGGAAACCGGATTGCCTCCAATTTGCAAATGGGAAGGATTTAGGCTAAAGGATCTCTAGCTGCTTCCAGAACTTGCTAGTGCCTCCCATGAGTGTGGTTATGCTGTTTTTTTAATTACTATGCACATCCAAGAATGTACCATGTAATAAAAATGTATACCACAGCACTGTATATCTGTAGCAGAGAAAATCCTTTACAAGATAACAAGAATGGGATTTTCTAGCAACTTGTATGGTCAAGTTTTCATGTATCAATTAATGATAGAAGGAAACCTACCTAGGCAGAAGAGCTTAGCTGCAGAATAAGCTTTTTTTGCAAAAGTATATAAATACCACTATATTCACTGTCTTCCTTAAAAAGTGGGATAAAGTTAAAATATAAATTTCTAACTGTGCGGTGCCACCCATAGCCTCTGTGTCTACGTTGCTGACATCTGAAAGACAATCTCTCATTTCTGTTTCCCATTTTTTCTTCTGCCTAGTGTGTGTGTAGGTATGTAGTGGGGTCCAGATTTGAAAGGCTTCCTTCACCTTTGAAATGTGTGCTCTCTCACACATGCGTGCATGCACTCACACACACACACACACACACACACACACACACACCCTTGAAATAAAGTGCCTGATTCCTGCTTTGGTTTTCCCCCTCTGGTGGGTCAAGGGTCTCTCTCTGCGGAGTCCGTCTGCGCACCACCAGTCATGCGGAACCTGTTTCTGACCGTCAGCCCGTGCGCTTGAAAGGGAGGGCCATAGCGATGGGCTGACCTTCCGGCCCCGCAGCCGGAAGGGAACCCCGTGGGGATCTCCTAAAGGGGATGTTTCTGCCTTGGTCACATCAAGGTTGTTCAGTTCAGTGACTCTGTTTTAAGTGTTCCCTGTATTCTCCACTGACCACTGGAAAAGGCAGTTTTGTTTCCTTGCCCCAGCTTCAGAGGCATTAAACTCTAAACCTTGACTTTTCTTGGAACGGCAAAACTAGAAAAGGACGAAAAAAGAAGAGCTGAAAGAGGTAACAAAGACCTTTGGTGCTCTTATCATACGGGTAACCATCATGCTCACAGACCTGGCCTATCAGGGAGGCAGTGGGCTGGCTACACAAGAGTAGCCCGTTTTACAACTCATTTGGCCCTTTTTATATGCAGGGAATTTTAAAACGGCTACGCGTTTCTGCCTTTTTTCATCAGGGATCTCTCCAAATATTTTTGAAAGTGGTGGTGGGAAGAGAAGATTTTTCAATTATGGATACATTTCAGAAAATCAATGATCTTAATACTCTCTGCATGGTGAGGTATTAGGGTGCAGGAGTGACCAAAGGTGTGCTGAAAGTGCAGATAAATACTGTTTTTCCTAAAGAATACACACATTTAGCATTATTTTATTTAGCTTGACAAAGTCAGAGCTTCAAAGGCACTTCTTAGGAGCTTTAAAAGATTAAATATTAGCCTTTGTACAAAGGATCCACGAGCCTGCATTTCATGTTGAACAATTACGGGCCACATTTCCTTTAAATGTTTCAGAGAGACGGTTAAATTTTGAAGGGGAAGCTTTTCTATTTGAGCTGTGTGAACAAAGGCAAGTTTGTATACGGGAGGGCGGCCCAGGGGATTTCTGCTAAGACAGATGAAATGATTGTGGTGAAATCAAACCACCTTGGCAGCCTCTTTGTCCAGGCTGTGCACCCTCCCGGGTGTTCTCCTTTTGCCTGGGAAAAAGTCCGGCAGTGGTCAAGCGGAGGTGGGTCAAATGAAGCCAGGCTGAATGTGCGCATTGACCTCCAGGGGCCTTGAGGACGATGAAAAACAGACAATGCACAGAGAAGCGCTTTGAAAATGGTGAGATGTTATTGTTATTACAATTATGATCTTTAAATCCGCAAGACCTGTTCTGGAGAGTTTGCTGTAGTTCTCTTTGCTGCTGGAGAAAGTAACCTGAAAGGTGGGGCTTTCTCATCTCTCTGTATCTTTTTGAGCTGAGCTCAAATATGACAAAACTATAAAATTCATTTTTGGTTAAATTGTCTGAGAGAAGTGGCTGTTCATTCAACACATTCAATTCAGAAATTGATGAAACAATTTCATGATAGCTATGAGGAACTGATACCGATTTGGAAAGAAAAATCACACCAAACACTGAGTCCTTTTACAGAGACTCGTAGAATCCTCGGTACCTAGGAAGTAAAGATGTACCCCATTTGACACACAGCGTAAATCAGGGAGATAATGTTGACTCCCACCGGCTGAGGAAGTGACGTAGGATTAATAACTCCGCAGAAGTATTCCTGGAGTGGCTTGCCCCAAGGAATGACAAACTTGGAGCCATCTTCCTTAGCAAATGGAAAAACTAAACTTGCTGTACTCTAAACTTCCAGTCCAAATGAATTTGTATTTGGATCTGGTGATACACCAGGATAAGTCCCCAGCTAACAGTCCAGTTCCCCAACTTCTCAGTAACATCTGTCCAATTTTAACTTGTGGCTGGAGGTTGAAACCATGTAAAATCCTGTGGTTACAGTAATTTCCACCAGGAAACCATGAAACAAGGAGTGGTATGCAAATGAAGAATTTTCAGTCCGCTTTTTAAAAAATATTTCCAAGTTGGAAATTGAGGTTTGGTAGTACACAGCGACTAAAGTGATGAACTAATTCCAAACACAGCTCAGGAAGTGGAAAATTGGGAAGTTTCCTTTGCCCTGACAAGTGTTTTTGGTTTGTTTTTGATTTATAGGATTTAGTGTCTGGGAGAAAGTCTTTCTGAGATAGTGGATTCCTCACTCCGCTCCCCGCCCCCGCCTCTCCCCCCCACCAACATGACCCTGACTATTAAGAGCTATCATTTCCTCAGTAGGTCCTTTCATTGCATTGAATCCAGACCACAATCTGAAAAACAGGCATTATTATTATTCTCATTTAAAAGTTGCACTAAATGAAGGTTGACTAAGATTGGAGTAAACACTCAGACTTTAAAAACTGACACAAAGCTTCAGAAACGCCAATCTTTCTTCCTTCGCAAATGGGACTTCAGCTCTGTCCTCCCCTCCTTCCACTCCTAATACTGTTCTGACAGTTTCGGCCTTTGGAGACCCCTGGGGAGAGCCAGGTGGGGAAGAAAGCACGTGGGCGACTCCTCTCAGACCGGGTTTAAGTGCGCTCTCATCCTCAGCCCCACAGCATTAGCGCTGACGTTGGACTCATGGCAAAGGGGGGCGTTTTGCAACAGTTTGTTCTCAAGGTTGGTGGCCTCCAGACAGGGCTTATCTCTAAGTTACTTCTCAGGAACGGGGCCAGATCAATACTGTATTCTTTCAGACCTCTCTAAACCCAGCGGGGAAGGCAATCACGGCCGGGCGGCTCCCTGCACCTTCTGGAGCGGATCAATACTCCGACAGCGTGGAGCTTTGTTCCTCCCCCAGCTCTAAGATGTTCTGCATGCTCTACATGATTGCTTAAAGGCTCGCGTTCCCTTCCCCCTGGATGACAACACCACTCCCGCCCTCATCTTCCCTAGTACTATCACTATAATTGCCTTGACATGAAATAGCAGCACAAACCCAGCGCCTGGGCTTTGAGGTGTTTTATCTTTTTTGAACATCTCTATTAGTAAGGGCTGTTGATTTGCCTTTAATATGTAGTCGGAGCTTTAATGCAAACCTGCACTTATTTACACTGCTTTGCGAAACCCACTGAGATGATTTTACCTATGGGAATCATATAGGGAACTGTTTCCGGGGAGAGGGAGGTATAAACTCGTAAGCCCAAGAATATTAGCTTAAACTTTATGCGGCTTGAAGCCCATTATAGCTACCCCATACCGCCACAGAAATTGTCTTAGAAGAGCTCTGTGTCTTATTTACTTTTTAAATGATGCTGGGTAAAATGAAATATTTATTTTACTGTTTTTCAGCCAACATTCCAATAAGTGGTAAATAACACGAAGGCTCAACAGATCCTGTTTTTCCAATTCCTGTTTGTTGCTGTTGCCTGCTAAGTAAAGTTATTGATATGCTCTGAGTCTTTACCTCAGTGCTTATCTCCCTCCAAATACACCACAACAGTAAACAATAAAATAAAATATAACAAATATATTATGTGATAGCATTGAAATAGAGAAGTTTAAATGAAAACTCATTACTTTAGCTTAAGGAATAAAAGTCCAGCACTTTAGTCTCTTTCTGTTGGCTTCAACCACGTCCCTTGAGCTTCTTCCCTGTTGTTATGCCCCTGTCCTGGGTCCCAGCCTCCATTATTGCTCTTTTGTTGTTTCGAGACTTCTCCATACTGTTCAGCTTGTCCCTTCCCCTTAGACACATGTAACTCTTGGCCTTTCTTTGCTCCTTTAAGTCCTTCACACCCTTCAATATCTGGTGCCTGTCTCAGCCCCTCTGGGAACCACTGGAAAGTCCGACCCAGTGGGTCACAGTGGAGCACTGCCGTTCATCGGTTATGAGTCAGATTGCAAGACAGTTGCATGTTTGCAGTCAAAACCAGTTGAACTTCCAAAGTTTGCCAATGATTTTTTAATGATAATTGGGGTGATGGATTTTGATAATCATCAACTGGTCAATTCAGACATGAAAGTTCAAGGTTATCCTTACTCTTTTTATTCTTTCACTGGTACGCTGATATATTTCTAAGAATAATAGAAAGGGCCACACAGTCTTAATTGCACCTTCCTTGAAACTTGTCAGTCACTGAAGGTCACCCACTGGTAGTATGAGATATCTAAGATATGCTGTAACACTCCCCAGTGGATCATTTTTATTTGTTGGGTCATCCACATACTCAGTGGGATTCCCAGATGGTGCAGTGGTAAAGAATCCATCTATCAGTGCAAGAGATGCAGGCTTGATCCCTGTGTCGGGAAGATTCCCAGGAGCAAGAAATGACCACTGCTTCAGTATTCTTTTCTTTTTCTTTCTTTCAGTATTCTTGCCTGGAAAATTCTATGGACAGAGGAGCCTCGTGGGCTATAGTCCATGGGGTCGCAAAGAGTTGGAAACGCTGAGCTACTGAACACGCACATACCACAGACTCAACACTATACCTTGTATAAATCATTAGGCACTGAACAAATACTCATTAATGTGTTGGCTGGTGGGAGTCATCTTTTAATAGAAACCAAGTATGTCTGTCTGAGTGAACTCTGGGAGTTGGTGATGGACAGGGAGGCCTGGCATGCTGTGATTCATGGGGTGGCAAAGAGTCAGACACAACTGAGCAACTGAACTGAACTGAACTGAACTGAAATATGTCTGTGGGCTCTACATGCACTGTGGCCATGAAAAAAAAACAAAAAAGGAGGGAAATAATTTAGAATGTATCCAGTATTGCAAACTAATTAGATGAATTGTCACTTCTGATGGCAGATACACTTCTGATGGCAGATACACAGTTGCTTTAGTTAGTAGTTTGCTTAATTTATTACAGAGTCCATTTCAGGTTGAATATTTAAGTACAGCTCCTGAATACACTGGACTACTAAGATATATAATTTAAAAGTCTAGCTGAAGCATTCTGATGCTTTAAGCTGTTTCATATAGCTGAGAAAAGAAAGCAAGTGTCAGGAACTTGACTATTTTACCCGGGGAAAAAAAAGAATTGATTTTACCTGGTGGATGAACTCAGAATGACAGCCAAAAAACAATGCAGTGTTGCAAAATACAACATGTAACATATATAATGTGTGCAGAGGAGAGAAAGAAAGAGAATGATACAGAGTAAATTATTTCTCCTTCATTCATGTAAGTTGATTACAACTGAATTAATACGCATTTTCAAGGGCATATTGTATTCTGGCTAAAGAAGTTACAAGCAACATGTGCAAGATTTTATGAAATTTATTTTAAAAGCATGTGTCTGAGATAGTGATGTAGACAATGAACATGTAATGGAGGACAAAAGTCATTATACAGAGGACAGGTAGCTGCTGAACAGTGAAACCACAGCAATTTAGAAAGTTAAAAGAAATTAAAATTTAAGTTCTGTATTTAATTGTTAATGTAATACATTTTCGACAAGGTAAAGACTTCCTTCCCTCCTTTTTTTTTCCATCCTTCTTCCTGCCTTCCTCTCTCCTGCATTTCTCTCTGTCTCTGACTCTGTCCTTTGTCTCTCTCCATTATCTGCTGTCTCTATTTCTCTGCTTCTTTCTATTTGTCTCTTTGTCTCTGTTTCTGTCTCTCCCTCACTGTGTCTTCCTTGTATGTCTCTCTCTTTCTCTCTTGAATTCTATAAAGAAGAGTTATCAAAGTCATCAATTTGGGCACTTTTATGACAGGTGGGAAGAGACTGGCTGATACTTTGCAATCTATGGCCTTGAGAAGCTACTTGTTTTCATGATAATTTTCTTTTAGTATCATAGTGCTAATTCAAGTTGTCTACCCAGTATCCCACTCCAGCTTGGTAATAATATGATGCATAAACCTATTTTAGCTCATAGAATAAAATGTGCTATACAAAATGAGAGAATCATTGCTATCACCATTTCCTTAAATCCCTCATATTTCTTGTCCATTATTCATTACTTTTGCTTCTCAGTGAACATCACTATGAGCCAGGCACAGATTTTTAAAATGTCTTTGGATGGCTAAAGATCTCTATCAGTTAAATGTTCACATGTGCATGCTCAGTCACTCAGTCGTGTCTGACTCTCTGTGACCCCATGGACCGTAGCCTGCCAGGCTCCTCTGTCCGTGGAATTTTCTGGACAAGAAATATTGGAGTTGGTTTACATTTCCTCCTCCAGTGGATCCTCTTGACCCAAGGATCAAACTGGTGTCTCCTGTGTCTTCTGCATTGGTAGGTAGATTCTTTACCACTGAACTACCTGGGAAGCCCATCAACTGAATGTACTACACTGTTTATAAGAATACCATGTTTAGCATAAAGACTTGCATTGGAATCTTCCCCCATGTCTACTTGGAAAGTGTTTTCATTTTCATGCTAGTGATGCCATGAGATTAGTATGTAATATTTAGTTTGGGGCACTTTTAAGCATAAAAAATCAAGCTGGCTTAGACTAGCTGTTTTCAATCCAAAATAGTTAACTTCTGGAGAAAAATTTATCTAACAATCTAATTGTTTGCCTGACCAGATGAAATTCAGTGTTTTCTGTGACATGACCATAGAGGCACAGAGACGGTGTATTGAGCATTGTCTTCAGATTAATTTCCCCACTTTCTAAAGTTATATCAGAGCCATACACTTTTAAAAATAAAATATTGCTTTTTAAAACACTAGACTTACAGAAGCTTGTAAAAAATTGTACAATCAATCTACAATGAATGAATGAATGAATGTGCAATTTGTCATCTTCCCAGAATTAGGTCAGACTTCCCCATCCTTCTTATGTCTGGCACCAGCTAGATCCTCATTTCTGCTCAACTTTCTTTAGGGGTTCTCCTAAGTTGCTCAGGGTTGATAGTCTGCTTGATGAAATCACAGAACTCAGGAGAGCTCTTTACTTATAATCACAGTTTTATCCTAACAAAAGGATGCAGATTAGAAACAGCCAAGGGCAGGTCTGGGAGAGCCCGACATGTGAAGTTGCCCTTGTTAGAGAAGCTTGCTCAGGCTTTAGTGTCCAGAGTGTTTAGTGGGGCTTCATTAAATAGACATCATCACTTAAATCATTGGTCAAATGACAATATCCAGGCCCTCTCCTCTTCCCAAAGAATGGGTGGGTGCTGAGTAGCTCAAAGCCCCACCCTCTAATTACCTGATTGATCTTTTTGGCTTGACTCTCTTCAATCTTGAATAATTTTATTAGCATCAACTATGTAGGGATTTACCATGAGTCACCCAATTAGCATAAACAATCAGATGTGGTCCAAGGGGACCACCAAAAGTAAAAAAGACAGATAATCCCAAGGCTGTAAAGAGACACTCCTAAAGATAGGAAGTTCCAAGTGTTTAGAGTAGACCTCCCAGGGCCCAGGGACAAAAGCCAGGTAATGTCTTTATTATACAGAAATATTATTTTGCTGAACCATATAAGATACAAATGCCTAAGTGTTTCCACATGTTTCTCTTATAAGAACAAGGAGATTTTCATAGTAGAATATGACATTGAAAATAATTAAAATGTAGTTATTGAAACTAAGGAAATGAAATACATATAAAATAGTGGTATCTAATAAATAGTCCAAATTCAATATTTTGCAATTGTCTCAACTTTTTTTTCTTTTCAATTGTTTCCAATCTAAAATCACACATTTCACTTAGTTGTTCATCTTATTACTTTTTTAAAAACAGAAACCATTCCTTAGTTTTAGTCTTTCTTTTCTTTTGTGACATTTGATAATTGGGAAGAGTATAGACTAGCTGTCTATACTCTTTATTTAAAAAGGTGTTTTTAAATAAAGGTGTTTAAAAGGTGTTTTTAAATAAAGGTGTTTATTTGAAAAGCCTCCCAATTTGGAGTTGTGTGATTGTTCCCTCATGATTTGATTCAGGTTATTCATTTTCTGGCAGGATTACTGTGTAAGTTTTACCCCGTCCTTCTCTGTGAACCACATCAGGAAGCACATGATCTTGATTTAGGTTGTTTATACACTATTTTTCTCGTGTAAAGACCTCTAATTTATTTTGCTCTGTAATTAATAAGAAATCCAAATGGAGATATTTCTAGACTATGTGGACACACTATTCTTTAACAAAATCTCACAATAGTTTTAGGATCCATTGATAGTTCTCATCTATATTAATTATTACCATGGTCATTGCAAAGTGATGATTTTCTAACCTTGTTTTTCCTCTGTTATTTGTTACTTACTAGAAAAAGAGCTTTCCCTTTACTCCTTTGTATTTGCTTGTTTGTTTAACTTTTAGCATCAAAGTCTGGATTCTTTTTTTATTTACTATGTTATTATGATTCTGCTAAATTTTCACCTGTGATTGTATGTGTTCAGCAATAATTCATAAGCCGCTATATGTGAAATGGTGACATTTAGGAAATAGTAGTTTGTATCTCTTACAAATAAGAAAGTTGTCATTTGGTAACAGTCAGAATAGGAATCCTTCATTTAATTCCTAACTTTTTAGACCTTCCCAATGAAATATGAATGTTGCCATAAACATTGTTCATTTCAAACAAGCAAATAAATAAGTGTACAAAATCTTTGCAGTTATAACTGTAATTTTGCAGAGAATGAGCTTTTGTTCAAACGATCACAAAAATGGATTCAATCTGTACTCCAAAAGATATCCCCTATTGAGCGAGGAACTGAACATATCCTTAACGGTCAACTGGTTTTAAAATTATACCAATCTGTTTCATTCAATCATTATACAGTGATTTCAGTGGGAGGATGAACATGGACCTCCTGAAATTTGCCATGTGCAATGAGGTAAGCCATGGAGTACAGAGAGCTCTACTGGATGTGAAGCTTGTCATTACCTTCTGACACAACAGTTCCCTTTTACCCACTGCCTGACTGTCAACACTGGCAGCTTTACCATCATGTTTTCTTCCCTGGCATCTCAACTGGACTCCATCCTCCTTAGTAGCATGTGTGTGAGATAGTTCCCTCTTCTGAAGGCCTGGCAGAGCACACTGATTAAGGTATACATCGTTCCCTGTGAGAAGACTTGAGGAGCAGGTTATCAGGAAAGAGGAGGGAGGGAACATAAAGATGCTGGGTGTCTACTGGGAAGGCAATTATCTATTGTGAGGAGTGAGGAGGCAGATGCCCCAAGACAATACAGCCTGCCTTCCAGCCTGGTCACTGGCTAATCTGGCCACACTTTAATAGATGCTTTCTCGAGACACTGCCCCACACCAGTGCCCTACCCAGGGGATGCTTGGAGAGAGTGAGGCACATGGCAATGGTTCAGAATGACATTTATTCAGACATGTCTAAAAACTGGCCATCTAGCTGACCATATGGAATTTCTGCTTTCCATACCCAGCTCTATTTCTCTTTTTGTCCATGAAACTCCTCTCCTTCTAACATGGTCATACAATTTACTTATTTACAGGGATAATTTATTTCCTTATCCTGGAAGACAACTCTTAACCACTTCCACCCCTCCCCCAACTAGAATGTAAGCACCAAGAAGGCAAGTATTCCTGTTTCATTCCTGGATATGTGTTGGGCTCTTGGGATATAGTAGGAGCTCAATAATATCTGTGGAATGAATGAATGTCTACATTGTGGATAAAGTAAGTGCTCTCTCTAAGATGAAAGTCTGTAACTTAAATTCTTTGTTTCTATCATTTTAAAAAGGGACAATTGGACACACACCAGGTTTTCTCATTAACGTCAAGTTAATTCTCTACCTAGACGTTTCCCGCTGTTCTTGGATATTTTGCAAACAGTTCAGTTCAGTTCAGTCGCTCAGTCGTGTCCAACTCTTTGCGACCCCATGAATCTCAGCACGCCAGGCCTCCGTGTCCATCACCAACTCTCGGAGTTTACCCAAACCCACGTCCATCGAGTTGGTGATACCATCCAGCCATCTCATCTTCTGTCATCCCCTTCTCCTCCTGCCCCCAATCCCTCCCAGCATCAGGGTCTTTTCAAATGAGTCAAGTCTTCGCATGAGGTGGCCAAAGTACTGGAGTTTCAGCTTTAGCATCAGTCCTTCCAATGAACACCCAGGACTGATCTCCTTTAGGATGGACTGGTTCAATCTCCTTGCAGCCCAAGGGACTCTCAAGAGTCTTCTCCAACACCACAGTTCAAAACCATCAATTCTTCGGTGCTCAGTTTTCTTCACAGTCCAACTCTTACATCCATACATGACTACTGGAAAAACCATAGCCTTGACTAGATGGACCTTTGTTGGCAAAGTAATGTCTCTGCTTTTGAATATGCTATCTAGGTTGGTCATAACTTTCCTTCCAAGGAGTAAGCGTCTTTTAAATTCATGGCTGCAATCACCATCTGCAGTGATTTTGGAGCCCCCAAAAAATAGTCAGCCACGGTTTCCACTGTTTCCCCATCTATTTCCCATGAAGTGATGGGACCAGATGCCATGGTCTTAGTTTTCTAAATGTTGAGCTTTAAGCCAACTTTTTCACTCTCCACTTTCACTTTCATCAAGAGGCTTTTTCGTTCCTCTTCACTTTCTGCCATAAGGGTAGTGTCATCTGCATATCTGAGGTTATTGAGGTTTCTCCTGGCAATCTTGATTCCAGCTTGTGCTTCGTCCAGCCCAGCGTTTCTCATGATATACTCTGCATATAAGTTAAATAAGCAGGGTGACAATATACAGCCTTGATGTACTCCATTTCCTATTTGGAACCAGTCTGTTCCATGTTCAGTTCTAACTGTTGCTTCTTGACTTGCATACAAGTTTCTCAAGAGGCAGGTCAGGTGGTCTGGTATTCCCATCTCTTTCAGAATTTTCCACAGTTTATTGTGATCCACACAGTCAAAGGCTTTGGCATAGTCAGTAAAGCAGAAATAGATATTTTTCTGGAACTCGCTTGCTTTTTCGATAATCCAGCAGATATTGGCAATTTGATCTCTGGTTCCTCTGCCTTTTCTAAAACCATAGTGTCTCTTATTGTTGTTATTGTTTTACTAAGTTCATATATAAGACACTGAGCTGGATGTTTTTATGGTATAAGCTTCTCTTCAAAGATGAGTCTATGAGTCATATCACCTTTCAGAAGTGGAAGAGATAATGCTACTTCCACAGATGATAAACTTATCACAGGGAGTGTGGTCTTTGGGGAGCTCATTTATTCAAAGTCCATAAGGCTATGACTGTTTACAAAATGCAAAATGTGACCAGTGTAGTCTCAATTTAGGGACACATGCCTTTTAAAATCACAGTCATTACATATACACAATGGAGTATTATTCAGCCATTAAAAAGAATACATTTGAATCAGTTCTAATGAGGTGGATGAAACTGGAGCCTATTATACAGAGTGAAGTAAGCCAGAAAGAAAAACACCAATACAGTATACTAACGCATATATATGGAATTTAGAAAGATGGTAACAATAACCCTGTGTACGAGACAGCAGAAGAGACACTGATGTATAGAACAGTCTTATGGACTCTGTGGGAGAGGGAGAGGGTGGGAAGATTTGGGAGAATGGCATTGAAACATGTAAAATATCATGTATGAAATGAGTTGCCAGTCCAGGTTCGATGCACGATACTGGATGCTTGGGGCTGGTGCACTGGGACGACCCAGAGGGATGGAATGGGGAGGGAGGAGGGAGGAGGGTTCAGGATGGGGAACACATGTATACCTGTGGTGGATTCATTTTGATATTTGGCAAATCTAATACAGTTATGTAAAGTTTAAAAATAAAATAAAATTAAAAAAAATTAAAAAAAAAATAAATAAATAAATAAAATAAAATCACAGTCATTTGCTTACATATCAGCTTCCCTGGGGACACCGTCCTCTCTTAATGGGAGAGCAGCTCTGTTAATCCCTGTTGACACAACAGGGATTAACACATACACAAGGCACAAACACATACTCTGCAAAAAACTGTGCATTTCCAGCCCAAGGGTATTCCAAGGATGGGCAGTAACGTTTTGGCTTTTTGAACATTATTGACAGCCAGAAAAAAATGGTTGCTCATTGCATCTCACAGAGCCAAATGTAGTTCTTAAACCTTCTACAGTTTAGCTTGAATTAAAGCCTTCAATGCAATTCAGAAATTCCACACAACTAGAGAATGAAGAAGTTAGTGCTTATGAAGACTTCTATGAGTTAACTTAAGAAGCTCTTCAGAAGTTCACCCTTTGCTAGTAGCATTCAGTTAGGAACTTAAGATCACCTGAATGTGAATATTAGAATACTTTTAGAGCCTATAAAGAGGTTCTCAGTATGATTTCCAGTGATTCCTAGAAGATCTATTTTCATGTGTGTACGTGAAATATTCTGTGAAGAGTCCATAGATTCCATGTAGTTCTCAAAGAGCTCCATGATCCCCATGCAAAGAAAAAAATGCAGATTGTGTGCTAAAATCACTAGATTTTTATCTGATGTCTTTGGAAATGATAACAAAAATGGTGGAAACTGACTATTTCAAGGCCAGAAAGAAGATGTACCGAGACAGTGATTAAGGAGGAACAAGGACAAAACCCCAATATGTTGATCCATGGTCGAGTTTTCTGAAAATAATTGTCTTTTTCTGCAAAATGAACTTAATCACATTTGCCTTGTTCACATGCTTGTTCAGAGATTGAGTGAGGGGTATGTGGAATGGTCTTTATAGCTTATAGTTATCTTTATTATCACATGCACAGCATTATGTAGATAATTTCATCTGCGTTATGTGTGTGCATGGAACTATATGAACAAATTAACTCAGATATGATTGCTCTAAGATCTCCACTTCAATTCTGTAATTTTGAAAATATTAACCTTTTCAATGACTTCTAAACTTTCCCAGAAAGCGCACATTTTCCAAGACAAACTCCGCCATTTCTCTGAGGTTTTGTAAGTATTAGTAGATTTTACTATACTCCTGGGTTATTCTCAAAAGGTATGTGCTGCATCATTGATAAACACAACTTTCTATCAACTTATTTTCTCCCTCTTTTTCTCTACCATATATATATCCTTCAACTTCTAACATTTTCTCTTTTACTTTTTAGGAAGATGCAATCAGCAGCTTTTCACCATTCTTAGAAGGTGGATGTGGTATAAAATGCAACATATTATTTTTAACCCACTCTGCCAATAATTGCCATGTAACGTGAGAATTTTTAGAACATAAATATATGGAAAGGTTGTGGGATCACACAAAAGGGGACAATTTACCATTTGAGAGTTTTAAAATCTCAAAATGGGTAAGAGCATTCTGGACAGAAGATACTATCCCCTATGCAAGTAACCCCTGAAAATCTCCTCTGTTCCAGGCATTGACTTCAGGTCTGGGCATCAGAATCTGTTCTCTAATACAGAGGATAGGAGGCTTCCCTAGTGACTCAGAGGGTAAAGAATCTGCCTTCAATGCAGGAAGCCTGAGTTTGATCCCTGGGTCAGGAAGGTCTGCTGGAGAAGGGAAGGACTACTCACTCCAGTGTTCCTGCCTAGAGAATCCCATGGACAGAAGAGCCTGGTGGGCTACAGTCCATGCGGTCACAAAAGAGTTGGACACAACTGAGCAACTAACACTTTTACTTACATAGAGGATAGAGAAAATAATCCCTAAACACATCAAGTCCTCAGGTGATCTTATATGGTAATAATTTTTCAAAATAATGAGTTACCTGCTTCGAGACAGAGATATGTAGGAAAAAAATTAATCTTTGTTTATTGTGCCAGGTCTTAGCAGTGGCACACCAAATCTTTGGTCTTCATTGCATCAAGTGGGATCTTTTCATTGCATTATATGGGATATTTAGATGTAGAATGTGGCATCTAGTTTCCTGACCATGTCAAACCCAGGCCCCCTGCAATGGGATCGTAGGGTCTTAGCCACTGGAGCACCAGGGAAGTCCCAAAAAACATTTTATAAGATGACCAGAGCAGACACCCCTGAAGAGGTACTATTTGAAAAGATGCCCAGTGTATGAAAAGGAGACAGTCCTGGAAAGACAAAGGAAAAACTCCCAGAAGCAGAGAAATCAAGAAGCAAATTGTCAGGGTTTGAAAAACAGAGAATCAAGAAATGTATCAGTGATTCATGCTTATTTAGAGGAAGGTCAGTCTGGGAAGGTAGGCTAAGTCCATACATTTTGAACTTTATTTGAAAAGCTTTTATTCAGAAGATTGTCATGAGGAGATTTTACATTTGGAAGATCACTCCATGAACAGCAAAGGGCATGGCTGAAGTCAGAGTGCTAAGGATCCAAGGCACCTCCCTGGGGGAGGTGACAGTGGTCTAGGCGGGAGGAAATGATGATGACTGATGAAGATGGAAGGAGTGGGAGGGCCACTGAGGCTGGAAGACTGATCACTGGGAGTGCTGGGACAGGGAGAACTGCCAAGAATAATTCTTAGGTGTCCAACTTGAGTGACAGTATGGAGGATATTGTCATCATTGGAAATGTGGGCTATCAGGTATGAAGATACGAGGTCCTGCTGTATAGCACAGGGAACTGTATTCAATATCCTGTGATAAACCATAAAGGAAAAGAATGTAAAAATATATACACTATTATATATTTAATAAATATATTAACCAAATATATATATGGAGAAGGCAATGGCATCCCACTCCAGTACTCTTGCCTGGAAAATCCCATGGACGGAGGAGCCTGGAAGGCTGCAGTCCATGGGGTCGCTAAGGGTCGGACACGACTGAGTGACTTCACTTTCACTTTTCACTTTCACGCATTGGAGAAGGAAATGGCAACCCACTCCAGTGTTCTTGCCTGGAGAATCCCAGGGACGGGGGAGCCTGGTGGGCTGCCATCTATGGGGTCACACAGAGTCGGACACGACTGAAGTGACTTAGCAATAGCAATAGCAATATATATACATATATATATATATATATATATACACACACATATATATATGTATATATATATATATATATATATATATATATATATATATATGCATGCATGCTAAGTCACTTCAGTCATGTCCAACTCCTGTGACCCTCTGGACTATAGCCCACCAGGCTACTTTGTCCATGGGATTCTCCAGGCAAGATATACATATAACTAAATCACTTTGCTGTACAGTAGAAATTACCACAACCTTTTAAATCAACTATACTCCAATAGGAAAGGATTGAAGTTGAGGAAATATAGGTATATCTGACACATAACTGGGAACTGAAGAGGCAAAATGTATCACTTACAGTAGCTAAAATTAGCTATTCAAGCACAGTAACTTCTGCATTAGAATGTGAATTTCTTGAGAGCAAGGACCCTGTTTTCCATGTTGCTGTATCCCTCATATATAGGTAAATGCCTGGCATGTAGATCCTCACTAATTATCAACTAAATGGACTAAATCATTGAATTTGGGAGAAAGGCACATTGACACCAAATTACTGGCAGCTCCAACAGTACCAATTTTTGTGTTGCTTTTTAACATCATGAAATGAATGGATGGGATTTTCTTCAAAACCAAAGTATCAACTTTACTTGAGTTCTATGAAGACTAAAGGCTTTTTCTTTAAGACAATAGACCCTTCACATTTATTTTCCCAGTCTCTAAGGGTCCCACTCTGGTGCTTTTAGCATGAGTTCTCTCCCATATCTCTACCAAAACCAACTTCTTAAAACTAAGAGATATATGTTAATATTAAGAGTAGGATGGTTTTATTTTCACAGAGGACAGAGAGTTACTCCAAGGGCCAAATCACTGATAGTGAAGTTTCAGGCCTTGATAATCTGTAAGCAGTGTAAAATGTGGACTAGCATAAAAGGCATTTTGGATCGAATTTACATTGTCATGGGGAGGCCATTGAATCTTCCTGTGACTTGGTTCCTTCATCTGCAAATATGACCTAACTGCCTTGCTTCTCTTTTCAGTGGGATATTGCCAAAATACAATGTTGATGTAGGAACTGTGCTTTCTAGGTCTCATTTTTTTCCTAGAACTTTATAAAATAGTTCTCTGTGCATGAAATTAGTACTTAATTAGTACTTTTGACACCTGTTGAAGTATTTCAGCTGAGATATCAAAGTTTGTCTTGATTAACTGTAAAAAAAATCATTCCTACAATAACATAATTCACAATATGGGTTCATAGAAGTAATTTAATTGGTGATGAGAATATTTTTTTTTTTTTTTTTTTTTTTTAAATTTTATTTTATTTTTAAACTTTACATAACTGTATTAGATTTGCCAAATCTCATTTTTAAGACTTTTCCAAGATGATTGACCGAAAGCTTTATACAATGCGTATATATGAAGTTCTAAGAAAGGATTAGCATAAACGCCAAGATTTTCTGGAAATTTCTGTTTTTCATTTGGTTTTAATATAAATGACAGAGATATACATTTATTTCTAACCAACACATACTTTTAAACATTTACCATGTTTTTTAATGGAAAAAAAAATGGAGAAAACTTGCTGGCTCAAAGAATTAAAGGATTGTGTGTGTGTGCATGTACGCAGGTGAATGCACACATACGTGTGTGTGTGTTTGTGTCTTTGGAAACAGCAAGGAGATAAAAACATAATTACAGTATTTTACTAAACATGCTATTATCGAGGT
Organism: Bubalus bubalis; assembly: GCF_019923935.1. Lineage (NCBI taxonomy): Eukaryota > Metazoa > Chordata > Mammalia > Artiodactyla > Bovidae > Bubalus > Bubalus bubalis. The sequence continues at coordinate 60,617,030 of NC_059176.1, forward strand.
GGGCACAAAATGCTGTAAGAGTACAGGGAAGAAGCCATCAATATTCCAGAGGATTCAGGCTTTTTGGCTACATCTGCCACTTCCAAGGCATTTATGCTAACAATAAGTCAAAAGGGACCACCAAGCACTGCCAACTTGTGATAAGACCATCTTTTCCTTACCTCTTGCCTCCATCAACAGATGATGTCCAAAGGGAACACCAAAAAACTTGTCTGTAGTATGAGAAACAGGGTAGTGGTTATTTTGTAGCCTGAAGGTGACTCAAAAGGAAATACGAAGTGGGTTGGTGATGCACTGATCCTTCATGTGGGTGCTGTTTACATGGGTGTTTTCAGCTTATAAAAACTCGCCATTTCTGTTGAGTATGAAAAGTTATACACACTTAGGCCAGGTTCCAATTTTTTTTTTTTTTTTTTTTTTTTTATGTTTAATTGAAAAGGAGAGAGACTAGAATCCTTAAAACTTTGTGTGTCCGAATGAGACTCCTGTACTCAGCTCCCACAGTGCTATGGGCAGGAACAAAAAGAGGCCCCCAGAACTGTGTCTCCTGAAAAGATACTCCTGATCTTACACACTTTCTAAAGCATCCTACAGCTTCCCGCATTATTCTCCCTGACTCATTCAGGGCTATTTATCTACTCCCATTTTGCTGGATGACGGTTGTTTCTTTTTCTCCTCCCATCTCCACTCACTTAAAGGGTAGCTCTCTTCTCTTCCACATCCCTTTGCCCACTAAAAATTTTATCTACAACCTAAAAGTTGAGAGTTATGTTTTATTCAGTGGGAATTTTTAAGATTTCAACGCCGGGAGGCTGCATCTCAACAAAACCTGAGAGAACTGCTCCAAGAAAGCAAGGGGAGAGAGGAGCTAGGTTACATAGGAATTTTGAAACAAATGGCAGGAAGTAGGAACCAAAAAAATTGTTGTCACCTATAGAAAACTAGAAATCTCAAGTTGAGGAATTTAGCTCTTTTCTATGTATGGGAAGACGCAACAGTCTGGGCTCACTGAAATCATTCGTTTGATTGGCACCTCAGTTATCTGGGGCCAGTATGCTGTGTTTCACATCCTGGGTTTCCTCTGAGCTCAGCAAGGGTAGTAGCTGCAGTTTGATGGCTGCTGGATGGCAGGTTTTCCTTCCTCCCTGAGTTCCCTCAGGGCTCACCAGTTCCCCATCAGTAATTGCTGATGACAATGACATTTGTTTACTGATATGGCAGTCTGTATTCCATTTATCACCCTTAATAATTTGGTCTGGAGGTGGGCTAGATGTCTTTCTTGCTCGACATTGCTCTTTTCCACCACCTCCCTCCCATTTACCCAGTATGAATCTTAATTTATCAGATTATACCACCCACTACCTATTATTTTATATCACCCAGTTACCTCTTGTAACTGACTGGAAAAGGTCAGTTTTCATTCTAATCCCAAAGAAAGGCAATGCCAAAGAATGTTCAAACCACGACACAATTGCACTCATCTCACACACTGGCAAAGTACTGCTCAAAATTCTCCAAGCCAGGCTTCAGCAGTACATGAACTGTGAAATTCCAGATGTTCAAGCTAGAGTTAGAAAAGGCAGAGGAACCAAAAATCAAATTGCCAACATCGGTTGGATCATCAAAAAAAGAGAGTTCCAGAAAAACATCTACTTCTGCTTTATTGACTACACCAAAGCCTTTGACTGTGTGGATCACAACAAACTGTGGGAAATTCTTAAAGACAATGGGAAGACCAGACCACCTGACCTGCCTCCTGATAAATCTGTATGCAGGTCAACAAGCAACAGTTAGAACTGGACATGGAACAACAGACTGGCTCCAAATCGGGAAAGGAGTATGTCAAGGCTGTGTATTGTCACCCTGCTTATTTAACTTATATGCAGAGTACATCATGTGAAATGCCAGGCTGGATGAAGCACAAGCTGGAATCAAGATTGCCGGGAGAAATATCAATAACCTCAGATATGCCAATGATACCACCCTTATGGCAGAAAGTGAAGAACTAAAGAGCCTGTTGATAGAAGTGAAAGAGGAGAGTGAAAAAGTTGGCTTAAAACTCAACATTCAGAAAACTAAGACGGGGCATCCCATCCCATCACTTCATGACAAATAGATGGGGAAACAATGGAAACAGTAACAGACTTTATTTTGGGGGGCTCCAAAGTCACTACAGATGGTGACTGCAGCCATGAAATTAAAAGATGCTTGCTCCTTGGAAGAAAAGCTATGGCCAGCCTAGACAGCATACTAAAAAGCAGAGACATTACTTTGCCAACAAAGGTCTATCTAGTCAAGGCTATGGTTTTTCCACTGATGTGATGTGACAGTTGAACTGTGAAAAAAGCTGAGCACTGAAGAACTGATGCTTTTGAACTATGGTGTTGGAGAAGACTCTTGAGAGTCCGTTGGATTGCAAACAGATCCAACCAGTCCATCCTAAAGATCGGTCCTGGGTGTTCATTGGAAGGACTGATGCTGAAGCTGAAACTCCAAGACTTTGGCCACCTGATGTGAAGAACTAGCTCACTGGAAAGCACCCTGATGGTGGGCGGGATTGAAGATAGGAGGAGAAGGGGATGACAGAGGATGAGATGGTTGGATGGCCATCACCGACTTGATGGACATGAGTTTGAGTGAACTCTGGGAGTTGGTGATGGACAGGGAAGCCTGGCGTGCTGCAGTCCATGGGGTTGCAAAGGGTCGGACATAAATGAGTGACCGAACTGACTGACCTCTTGTTTGCAGTCTTCTATAGAGTTCTGGTTCCCTCAATTGCTCCTTTGAGGTTTCTGTTGCTGGCTGTGGTCCTTCTCTTTAACACCATTATGAAACTTCTTGCTGATTTCATTATCCACATAGATGACCTGTCTACTATCTTTCTTCTCATTCCCTTGACCTTTTTTTTCTATCAATAAGTCTTACTCTCTGCCCTGAACGAGTTACTTACTCACAGGGCCAAAAGCTAAATGGCTTAGATCTTTCCATTACCAATATTTATAACTTACCCATTATTTCCACTGTGAACAGCCCTTCTGATCAACATTCCCTATTTTCCAGTTTACTCTTAGTTCCCCAACTCCAACAGTCCTTCCACCCACTGAACATCACAATCCATTGACCTGCTTCCCTTTTACTATTTCTTCTCTTTTATGCCTTCACTCTCCAGACCATATATGTTCAATTCCATGGTGTATCACTATAATAACTCTCTTCCATTAATCAATTTTTCTGAGTCTCTCTTGTTTCAACTTGCTAGGTGGAAATACCCCTTCATCAATTAAGTCCATTGTTTTTTTTTCCCACACACCTGCACATCTTTATCAATTGGAGAAACATTCAACTAAGCTGGTTGAATATGTTATAACATTATTGTCGATATTGTACTATATTCCTCCAGTGTATTCATTTCCAGTCCAAATCCAGTGCTTCTCATTATTTTGGTGGATATGAATCACTTGGCATATTTAAAATGCAGGTTCTAGTTTGGTATGGCTGAAAGAGAAGACTGAAATTCTGGTTTCTGATGAGGCTCTTAGGTACTTCTGTTGCTGACTTATGGACCACAAAAAAATAGCAAAACCTGATGCTATTATTTCATACTGTTCTTTCCTGAAACCTCTATTTCCTCCTTCATTCACATTTAACTGATGTCTTGTTCCTTGTACTGAAAAGTCAGCAGCAACCAGAGATGTCATGGGTCTTAAATGTAATTAAAACATAATTTTCAAAATACGTATTTACTGATAGACAAAAATCATTTGTTATATAAGTAGACACATACAAGCCTTCTATTCAAAAAACATTTTCATCTAAACAAGAGGGGATATATGTATAACTGATTCACTTTCCTGTATAAAAGAAACTAAAACAACATGTAAAGCAAGTATGCTCCAAAAAAATTAATAATAGTTTCAAAAATAAAATTATTTCTCAAAAAGTGAAAATAACATTAATTTATATGTATATAATTATTGATTGAGAGAATATTAAAAACATAAGCAAAATAATTATTCTTGGTACTTAATCATTTGTTTTAAAGAGTTTCTTACTTGTATCCAGTTGGTGTCCCATACTATGCTATTGGCATTTTTTATAAACAAAATATTCTGAAATATTTTAAATTTTTGTCATAATGTTTCTAGCAGATATCTTCAAAGCTGTATCTATGGTTAGTGTGTTTAGAATTGTTCTGCCTCTTCAACTGATTATAAAAATTCAAGTTCTGTAATGAGTTATATTACTATTTTGAATATTTACTTTACTTCTAAAGATGATATGGGAAAAATACAGAAAGAGTTTGGGTCTTTGAGAACACTGTTGAGCCACTGAATTTAAAAACCTTAAAACAGCCCCACTACTGATATTACTTTTTACAAAACCAGTCAAGGATATTTTTCTATGATGTGCATACAAAGGGCTTAACAAAGTTTTTGTGCTCTTTTTCTGTGAAAGTCTTCAAACTTTGTTGTTACATTACTATTTTCTGCTATGTTGACTCTGTTCTTCTGTTTTTCTTATTTTGTATCCTCATTTCATATCACCCGCCTTCAATCAGTGCTTTTCATCTGGATTAGCTGTCTTTTTATACTATTACCTCTAATATCAAAGGCTTTGTCTCTCAAGTTTTCTTTTCTTTTATTGTAAACATAGACTAAAGGACTTCTCTGTCCCTCATTTCCCATCTAAGTCCTGTTGGAATCATCTTCTTCAGTCAGAAACTTCAACTACCTAATTATGTGAACCCCCAGCCAAGGATGGTTGTTCAGCAGTCATTTTTTAATATGAATATATTGGTCAGTGGAAATAGCTGCCTGGTTGATCAGCTCTGATGGTTTGGACTTATTCCTTGAAAAGCTAAAGAAGCCAATAGTTCGTCCTACGCCAGAAATGATGAACGAACAAGTAAAAGCTTCAGAGATGACCTCTCCAGTGACTTTTTCCCAGACTCAACTCTTTCCTATTTCTTATCTTAGAAAATATTCTTTTAAAATACAAACTTTCATGGTTGACCATGTTGCCATGGCAGAAAATCTGTCTAGTGTGGATTTCTAAGGAACATTCATGTGCCAAAGCTCACAGAGAAGGTACAGCACTGAAGATACTTTGTGCCATGGGAAGGTTTTCCCAGTCTTTAGTGGAAGAGGTCATCAGTTTTCCAATTCCATGTAAAGTAGGGCTTCCCTGGTGGCTTAGACAATAAAGAATCTGCCTCTGATATAGGAAATCTGGTTCGATCCCTGGGTGGGGAAGATCCCCTGGAGAAGGGAATGGCAACTCACTCCAGTATTCTTTCCTGGAGAATCCCATAGAGGAACCTGGCAGGCCACAGCCCATGGGGTCCCAAAGAGTTGGACATGACTGACAGACTAATTGGAGAAGGCAATGGCACCCCACTCCAGTACTCTTGCCTGGAAAATCCCATGGACGGAGGAGCCTGGTAGGCTGCAGTCCATGGGGTCGCACAGAGTTGGACACGACCGAGCGACTTCACTTTCACTTTTCACTTTCATGCATTGGAGAAGGAAATGGCAACCCACTCCAGTATTCTTGCCTGGAGAATCCCAGGGATGGGGGAGCCTGGTGGGCTTCCGTCTATGGGGTCGCACAGGGTCGGACACGACTGAAGCGACTTAGCAGCAGCAGCAGCAGCAGAAAGACTAACACTTTCACTTTTCTTTAGTGCTAGCAGGAAGGATGTGAAGCCTGAGAAAAATTGTGTGTATAGTAGTCAGGGGGAAAAGTACAACGTTTTTAATGATATAAAACATAGTGTTCTGGGCAATAAAGGTTTCTAGTCAAGCTGCAGCAGAGCACTGAGGTGGCACCTCGTGTGTGAACACCAGCCTAAATGTGGACATCTTTATAGACTCTGTGAGGTACTGGTCATGGTCCTAGGGGGAGCTTTGAGACTATTTGAGACTATTGCCAAGCATGGAATTTACTGTAAGTACTTACCGTCCTTCAAAGGGGCCACAAAAATTCTGGTTTCCTATAGTAGTCTTCAAATAAACACATGAAAACCACTTATAGAGAAATTCATGGGAAATGTTTAGGTCAATGTCTTCCATCTCAGTTAATGGGAGTGCGGATCCTGTTTTGATTTGTGAATGGTTCTAACTCTGTGTTCGCAGGTATTCACTGAAGGCAGATGGATAGAAATTATCCTTTGCCTTAGACCTCAGGGATACTTACTGGAAATTCTTTCTGGAATCTTAAGGCTGCCTCTGTTATTCACTGAGTAGTGTCTCCCCAGTTTGTACGTTGAGGCCCTAATCCCTTAAGTGGATATATTTGGAAATAGGGCTCTTAAGAAGATAACTAAAGTTAGATGAAATGATGCACAGTTATGATTCATACATATGCATTTATGGAAACACATAACTTTGTTTTTTAAAAATACTGCTCATTTATCTGGTTAAATGTTGTTGGTTAAATTATTAAATATAATAAAGAAAATGTTTCTTTCTGGTACATAGTTTGGATAAGTTTTTTAGCATGCTCCATATAAATAATATACTCTATAGTTAGTACTCGGAATAATACATCACTGATCTGTTTAAGAGGTAATCTATCTATAGCATGAATAAAAGGGCTGTGAAATATTGCTTTAAATAAGATTAACCAGCTTGAATGACTTCCCTGGTATCATCATCAACCATATCAAACACAGTAATGATTTTTATTACTTTTAACATAAAATGTTAAGTCAAATTCAAACTGCAAGTTTGTCAGATCTTAGTTTATCAATTTCACTTTATGGAACAGAGATTTGAATAGTCACAAAAGATATTTTAAAAGTACTTCATACTTTTGAATAATACTTTGGGAGATCGTGAGACATAGCAGAAAAATTCTATGTACAATAAATTTAAAATATAGAAAATTGCTACTACTAATTTTAGTAGAAAATTAAAAGCATAAGGTCACTGAGTACATGATATAATCAGGTTCATGAGTTCATGGAAAAGAATTATTACCTCCTCAAATACATTCTGTGTAATGCTTTCAGAAACACAATTGAGTCTTATATTTTTTGAAACAAAAGTCACAGCAACTATTATCTTTCACCATGCCTTTATTTTTAATGTTGAGTTTAATGTTTCTGGAAATACATGGAAACCACAGAGTTAAGAAATGAATAGTTTATTCCCAAATTTTTTTGCTGAAGAGGATAGTTATTGAGGCTAGCAAGAAGTATTAACATTCATAGAAGTTATGTATGGAACATTTTAGGAGAGTTGCCATTAAGTATCAGCACATTAGATCAATAATTGCACATATTTTGCATTCATTACATATTCTAAACAAGAATTATATTCTACATCTCATCATCTTCAAGATGATTTGCAGAGGCAGGTCTTAGATGGAAATATGAGTGTATGCACACCATTTTCCTACTCTGGATATGTTAGCAAAGAACATTCTACTACTAAGAGAGTGAAACCATTTTGGAAATTTCAGATGAAAGTCTACCCAGGTATAAAATGTCATAACTAACTATTTGAGTGTTTGCTAGAAGAGGGTGCAAACAACTACCTCTAGCAAACACCCGGACAGTTAATTTTTCAAATAGCAGAAAGTGAAGAGGAAATAAAGAGCCTCTTGATGAGGGTGAAAGAAGAGAGTGAAAAAGCTGACTTAAAATAAAGCATTCAAAAAACCAAGGTCATGGCATCCAGTCCCATCACTCCATGGCAAGTAAAAGGGGGAAAACTACAAACAGTGACAGATTTTATTTTTTGGGCTCTAAAATCACTGTGGGCAGTGACTGCAGCCATGAAATTAAAAGATGCTTACACCTTGGAAAGAAACCTATGACAAACCAAGATAGCATATTAAAATACAGAGATATCACTTTGTTGACAAAGGTCCATATAGTCAAAGCTATGGTTTTTCCAGTAGTCATGTACAGATGTGAGAGTTGGACCATAAATAAGGCTGAGTCCCAAAGAATTGATGCTTTTGAACTGTGGTGCTGAAGAAGACTCTTGAGAGTCCCTTGGACTGCAAAGAGATCAGAACAGTCAACCCTAGAAGAAATCAACCCTGAATGTTCATTGGAAGGACTGATGCTGAAGCTGAAGCTCCAGGACTTTGGCCACCTGATGCAAAGAGCTGACTCACTGGAAAAGACTCTGATGCTGGGGAAGATTGAGGACAGGATAAGGGGATGACAGAGGATGAGATGGTTGGATGGCATCACTGACTCAATGGACATGAGTTTGAGCAAACTCCAGGAGACAGTGAAGGACAGGGAAGCCTAGCATGTTGCGGTCCATGAATTTACAAAGAGTCAGACACACCTCAGTGAGTGAACAACAATTATTTGAAGTAATTGTTTTGCTTTGCCCCCAAACCCCTACCCACCGTGAGGGGTATTGTTTGGAGAGGAAAGGTGAGCTTTCTCAGTGCTGCTCCCTATATTCAGGATATCACAGGGGGATGTAGCAAAGGCTCAGGGAGAAATTACACTGATATTTTAACTACACTACAGTAGCAGCACAAATAATTTTTGAGAATCAACTTTCCATTGAACCTCTAACACTTCTCTATATCTTGTGAGTAGAGTCACTGACAACTTTTGTTCCAAAGTGTCTTTTCAAAGATGTTTATATAAAGCACAGCCTTGTGATATGGAAATGGTTTCTCCTTCCAGAAAGCAGAGGGAATATTTGCTTGAAAATGAGTACAATGGGCTTCCCTCATGGATCAGTGGTAAAGAATCCACCTGCCAATGCAGGAGACAGGGTTCAATCCCTGAGTCGGGAAGATCCCTTGGAGAAGGAAATGGCAAGTGACTCCAGTATTCTTGCCTGGGAAATTCCATGGACAAGGGAACCTGGGGGGCTATAGTCCACGGAGTTGCAGAGTCAGACATGAGTTAGCAACTAAACAACAACCATAATAATGTTTTCTCCTGGGTCAATGTTTGGACAGATTTTCTAGCAAACTCTTATAAATGAACAGGATTTTCTGAGCTCGAAATTCCTTAGCCATAATGCACAACACTTTGTATACAGCATCCTTCTAGCTCTATGTGCCAATTGTCCCTTTGGGATTTGATGGACAATTGTAACTGCCATGAAATTGAAGCTCATACTTCTGCTATGCTTTAAGTAAAGAAGGCTTCTGTTTCTGACCCAGGAGTCTTGTGTCTTCTACCACCAGGATTTATATAACTGGAGGCAGATTAACTTATTAGCGTAGAAGTAGCATAAACATCCCAGACCTTTACAGTTCCTTACACAGGTCTGAGAGCAGCTGAAACGTAGTACTAGGTACGTGCGTACAGGCTAAGTTGCTTCAGTTGTGTCCAGCTCTTTGGCACCCTATAGACTGCAGCCCATTAGGCTCCTCTGTTCATGGGATTTTCTAGGCAAGAATACTGGAGTGGGTTGCCATGCCCTTCTTCAGGGGATCTTCCCAACTCAGGGGTTGAACCTGGTTCACTTTGGTCTCCTGCACTGGTAGCTGGGTTCTTTATCACTAGTGCCACCTGGGAAGTACTATAGGGAGTAGCATTAATAGAAACAAATGAAAAAGTCTTTTTTACTCTACAAATCCCCTCCAATTTGCTATTTCAAGCTACAGAACGAACTTAAATATTTATAAGTACAAGGTTATTATAATGGGCCTAGTATCCTGGTATAGTTTTGTTTCTTTTTGACTTGGTTGTATTTCCTTCTTTAAATATTCTTTCCTTTTGTACTCTTATTTGTTGATAAATCTAGCCTAATTTTGCCTGAGAGTTTAGTTTTTATTTTGTTTTTGAATTTTTAAGAATCAAATTCTAATTGTATTGATCCTGTTTCCAATCAAGAGTGGGGAAAAGTTTCCAAACAGTAGAAGAGAAATTTTTTCAAACAGTAGAAGAGAAAAATGAGAACAAATAATGCATCGTAAATCTAATGGAAGGCAGAAAGGGGAAAATGAAAGTTTAAAAATGTGTGCATAAAAATACAGGGAAAATAGCAGATGGAATAAAACAGTCAGATATATCAGTAGTAACAACGTTCACATATTAGAAATGTTGCTATCCACATTTTTACTAAGTTTTTGCTTTGATCACATAGTGAAGACAAGTTGGTCATGGTGGAGTTTTTTTTTTTTTTTTTAAGGAATTTAGGAATTTAAGAGGGAAAATTGAGGAGGAGGCAGAACTCCCTTAGCACTTATCAACAGTGTGAAAGAAAAGTCAATTACCCCTGACTTAGTAGAATATGGGAGGCTGGGACTATCTACCACTCCTTTTTACATCCTGAATGACATGACATATTTAAGCTGAGACGGGGTAGGATTAGGAACGGTTTAGGATTAGGATTGGTTTAGGATTAGGATTAGGGACAGGTGGCTCCGTGGTAAAGAATTTGCCTGCCAATGCAGAAGATGCGGGTTCAATCTCTGGGTGAGGCAAGTCCCATGGAGGAGGAAATGGCAACTCAATCCAGTATTCTTGCCTAGAAAATCCCACGGACAGAGGAGCTAGAAGACTACAGTCCATAAGGTCCCAAGGAGTCACACACGACTGAGTAATTGAGCATGCATGCATCCACACAGAAAGTATGGTACCAGTGCTCCCTGTGCACATGCGGGCACAGATGCACACACGCTGACATGTACCAGAGAGTCCGGAAATACAGAGCTGACTTAGTTAAGACAGTGAGGGAGCCAGGACAGTAAAGAGTTATGCTGTTTTCTGATGCAGAAGAAATAACTGTTTGCTAAAGAGGGATCTTGCCCTTCTAAAACTCACTGACCAAGCTTTCCCTTTTTGCTAATCTGTGATAGTATTAATAAATGACACTCAAAATTGTTTTTCCTGTATATATAGCTGTAGATCCCTGGTGATGCCTGGGAAGCCATGATTTCCAGTGAGAAATCCCTGGTACAAAGAGGGCAACTGTATTGGGTTTTAATGGTCAGGCTGCCCTTTTCAAAAGCCTTACCCCAGAGCATAACTATTTCAGGGACTTCTGGAGGAAACAGTAACTGTGTTCGGTGCTAAACTGACCCCAGGGAAGCGTCTCATTGCTAACCATTCATCCAAGTAGACACCCTTGGGACTGAATGAGTCATCTTAGGTGAGCTCTTTGCAAATCAGTCTGATGTATTTTCTCATTTGACACCCAGGCTGTCAAACTTCACAATGGTGTCAGACAAGGTGAACAATCTTGTAACCTGTTAATTTGCTTGAAATAATGACAGCAATAATCTGATCAGGTTTGCCAGACTGTCTCCATTTGAAGTGGACAGTGGTTTGTCCTGTTAAGATTGTGACACATTAAGACAAGTGTGTGATTATTATATCCAGTTATGGCACTTGGGTAACTTGACACAGCCCACTGCTGTGAGAGTAACCTACATTTACCACCCTGTACATCCATTTGCTATGACTGGCATATTTGTATGCTTGAACCTGTCTCCAGGTCCTTTATTTCCTTCTGGAACTATATCAATCACAAATTCCTTTAGCTGCTCTCAAGTGTATTTATCAATATGTTAACCCCTCTCTCAAGATATTCCAATAGGAGTTATTTATAGGCTATACTGAGAAAACTACTTGAACTCTCTAAGGAAGACAAACAAAGATGGATATATCAGTGTTGGAGAAGAGTTATATTTAGACTTTTTGATAAAGTAGGACTTGGATTTCTGTTTCTTTCTAGTACTCAAGGTGGTTTTCCTTCTAAATTCTTTACACATATCATGCAGTCCTTGATATCCAAACTTGACTCAAAAGGACAATTTGAGAATATAAAACATTAAAATTATTTCAACTTAGGCAAATCTATTTTAATAGTTGTTCAGATGCAAACTTGCTCAAACATCTGTTGTGTCTATTGGTGACAATTTGGGAAATGCCATTTGAACTTTTCATGAAAGTACACTAAGAACAAATAGGTCAATAATTACACAGAAGTTGTCATGCATTTTTTTTTTTCTTCCAGTAGAGTCCTTTCCTCTGAAATCATATACAAAACTGTTTCAATTTAATCTGGGTTAGGGTTGAGATATTTTGGCTTTACTTGAACTAAAGCCAACCTAAATAAGCTGTTTTCAGTCTTATCTTTCCTTTTTCTCTTATTTATTTTTTATGAGGAGACAGTATAGAACAGGTTCAGAACAGGTAAGAGAAAAACATTGGTAAAAGAAAATTAAATCTCATTGTTGTAAGGTAATTTTAAGAAAGTCCTTATTAAAATAATTATGATCAAAATGTTTTCTAAAATTTACATTTCAAATATCTGGTCCAGATAAATACGATAAAGTATATTAAGAGAATTTGTTGATCAAATTTAAAGAGGTTAGGTACATGCTGGTTTTTATGAGGCGTAAAGTAAAAGAATGGACATAAAACTGAAATGTGCGAAAACAAAAATATGAAGAGGGATGATCTACGAGGTATAGAGAAGTTGGTGTTTTGTCACAGCTCAGGAAAATTCTGGGAGCAATCATTAAAAGGAAACCAATGATCATGTGTCAAATAAATGAGTCATATAAAGTAAATTACATTTACATGATAGGTTATCCTTATCTATGCCTCTGCCTTTTTGCCCACTCTAGCTCTGGTGCATTCTTCACTCTCCACATTGAATTTGTCTTTCAGTTCATCTACCAAATCTGATCATATGTTTCACTAGCTCCCTGTATTTTAGTATTTTATGAATAAGTGTTCAAACTCCTTTGTGTGGAATACAAATTCTTCATGATTTGGCCATTTACTGTACCTTCTTGCAACTCCTACCACACAAGAACCACCTCTGCTATGCATTACTTGTGAAATTTACATTGATCCTTCAATACCTAGCTTGGTCATCACTCCTGCAAACTGTATCAGATTATCACCTTCCATTTCTCCACTACAAGGTAGAGCTGGTCACTCCCAACCCTTGTGCAAAAATAGAGTAGGCACATGCCTTTATTAAGAGTCAGTACAATATAAATACATTGAGGCGCAATTTTTAATTTCTATTTCTGATGTCCTTCAGTAGACTGGGGCTTCCCTGGTGGCTCAGAGGTTAAAGCATCTGCCTACAATGTGGGAGACCAGGGTTCAATCCCTGAGTTGGGAAGATCCCCTGGAGAAGGAAATGGTAACCCACTCCAGCATTCTTGCCTGGAGAATCCCATGGACAGAGAAGCCTGGTAGGCTACAGTCCAGGGGGTCGCAAAGAGTCGGACATGACTGAGCGACTTCACTTTCACTTCCAGTAGACTGGGAGCTCTGTAGAGCAGAGACAATGTTACTATCCTACTGTTATCCCAAGAGAACATGTAAGGTGAGAAAGAAATATTTGTTGTGTTAAGTAATTAGTATTTTAAAATTATAAAGTGGCAATTTATTCTGAGTTAATCTACAGGCAAAAAACTCCCTATAAAATTCTGGCATGCATATATTCTAAAAATTGGCAAGACTTTTCAAAAATCTGTATTAAAACATAAAGGATCCAGAATAGATAAAAGATGTGTTGGAAGACAACAAAATTGGGGGACTCATATTTTTTAGTTTTAAAATGTACTATAAAGTTGTAGTAATCAACATAATGAGGTTCTGAAACAAGTATATAAATACAGAAAATACAGGAGAAAATCTTAGTGACTTTAGACTTGGTGATGAGCTTTTAGATAGGAAACAGTACAACACATGAAAGAAAAAATTAAGGTAGATTTTAATAACACTTGTTTTAATTGAAGTATAATTGACTTATTATTTTCAGGTGTACAAGAAAGTGATTTGATATTTTTATATATTATGGAATTATTACCCTATGAAGATTAGTTACTATCTATCACCATACAAAATTATGACAATTTTATTCACTATATTCCCTATGCTGTGCATTATATCCTGTGACTGATTTTATAACTGGAAGTTTGTATTTCTTAATCCTCTCCACCAATTTCACCCACCCTCCCCTCCCTCCCCTCTGGCAATCACCAGTTTGTGTGCTGTATCTATGAATCTGTTTTGTCATATTTATATGTTTCTTTTGTTATTCAGAATTCATATACAAGTGAAATCATATAGCATTTATCTTTCTCTATTTCACTTAGCATAATGGCATATAGATTCATCCAGTTTTTGGAAATGAGAAGATTTAATTCTTTTTTGGCCGTGTAATATTCCACTATATATGTGTGTGTGTGTATATATACACACACCTTGGATCTATATATATATATACACCAACACACACCCACACATCTATTTTTTCCTTCCTCTGTCAGTGAACACTTAAGTTACTTCTATATTTTGGCTACTGTAAAGAATGCTGCAATGAACATAGGGATGCATATATCTTTTTGATTTAGTGCTTTTGTTGTCTTTGGACAAATACCAAGTAGTGGTTGTTGGATTGTATGGTATTTATACTTTTTATTTTTGTGGTATCTCCATACTGTTTTCCACAGTGGCTGTGTCATCTGCAGTCCCACCAACCGTGTACAGGTGTTCCTTTTTCTCCACATCCTCACCAACACTTGTTAACTGTCTTTTTGATAACAACCATTCTCATATTTATGAAATGGTATCTCATTGTGGTTTTTATTTGTATTTCCCTGATGATTTAGTCATGATGAGTACTGTGCTTGTTGGCCATCTTTATGTCATTTTTGGAAAAATGTCTATTTAGGTCTTTCAAACATTTTTTAATGGGATTGTTTATTTTGATAATGAGTTGTATCAGTTCTTACATAATTTGGATATTAATCCCTTATCGGACACATCATTTGAAAATATCTTTTTCCATTCAGTAGTTTGCCTTTTTGTTTTGTTTCCTTCATTATGAAAAAGCTTATGAAAAGTTGATAAAGATCATTTGTCTTCAGGGAAACACAAATAAAAATATAAAGAAATATCTTATTAAAATAACAAATACAAAAATCCGCAAGTACCAATAGCTGGTTAGTATTTGCAGCACATGGAACTCTCATTCATTATGGGTAGGAATGTAAAATGATTGATTCAGTTACTTCTGATTATAGTTCAACTATTGTTGACAAAGTCAACATGTCTTAACGTAGAACTGTGGTCCAACAATTGTGGTGTTAGGTACTTAGCTAATGTGTTAAAAAATTTCCGTCATACACAAAAGCCTTCATACTGATGATTACAGCAGGCTTATTATAATTCCCTCAAATTTAAAGCAATCAAAGCGACCTTCAATATGTAAATTGATACACAAGCTATGGTACAGCCATAGAATGGAATATTATTCATCAATAAAAGAAATGTGTTATCATTATTTCATCCCCAAACATGTACAAACCTTAAATGCATACTGCTAAGTTAAAGATTCAATAGCAAAGAGTCTTACTATATAATTTTCTCTTTCTGGATATCTTATTATTGGTATAATATATATCCTGGATCTATGAGCCTATATTCAAAGTCTTTTATCTGTTTCCTCATGATTTACATCTCTGTACCCAATTCCTTCATGTGATTGAGATGTTTCTTGGACTTGGTCTGCTAAATTAGTTGTAGAGGTTTAAAGCTTCTCACTCAATACATCCAAAACATTACTTAATTAGGAAGATTCTTATTTTATTTTAGCTCAGAAAAGATACTTTTTATTTTGGATTTAATTAAAGTTTTTCTTCTAATTATTTTTCCTCCTCCATTGTCATCCATTTTTGTCATTGTCATTCAGCTATTCTTTATAGCTGCTGGACAGAGACTGGTAAGCTGTGATAGATGAAATTTTGTCTGTTCTTCTTTTTTTGGTTTGAAACACTGATTAGACTGTTTGCAAATCATAAAAGGTGAGTGTCTCATCTATAGTAAAAATGCCACCATCTATTTATTACATAGGTCTAGCAGACTATCAGTTTCCTGGTGAGGCAAGGAGCCATAGCCTTCCTATTCCGCCTTTCCTTATAGTATCTTTTCCTTAGGGGAAATGCAGTCTCTTCAGTAATAAGAATATCAGGTGTATACATGCAGGGCTGATGAAAACTCTCTGATAGCTATAAATATCTATGTAAAGATTTTTCCAGAATTCAGTAGTTTATGGAAAATAACCTAGGACCTTTAATTGTCTAGATTTTGCTCTACAATTAGTCTCTTTTATTGAAGTATAGTTTATGTACAATATTATGTTACAAGCTTACAAAACTATGTTCCACAATTTTAAAGGTTATATGCCACTTATAGTTATTAAAAATATATTCTTATAGCTACTTAAATAAAGTAGCTATAAGAATATATTTTTAATAACTAAAAATATATTCTTATAGCTTACTTTATCGGAGAAGGCAATGGCACCCCACTCCAGTACTCTTGCCTGGAAAATCCCATGGATGGAGGAGCCTGGTAGGCTGCAGTCCATGGGGTCGCTAAGAATCGGACACGACTGAGCGACTTCACTTTCACTTTTCACTTTCATGCACTGGAGAAGGAAATGGCAACCCACTCCAGTGTTCTTGCCTGGAGAATCCCAGGGACGGGGGAGCCTGGTGGGCTGCCGTCTATGGGGTCGCACAGTCGGACACGACTGAAGCAACTTAGGAGGAGAAGGAGGAGGAGCTTACTTTATATGTAATAATTTGTACTTCTTAATCCCCTACCTCTACAGACTCTCTCTGCTTCCCAATCCCCAGTGGTAACTATTAGTTTGCTTTCCACATCTGTGAATTTGTTTTTGTCCTTATACTCACTAGCTTGTTGTATTTTTTTAGATCCCACATATAAGTGGTATCATATAAGATTTGGCTTCCTCTATTTGACTTATTTCACTTAGTATAATACCCACCACGTCCACTATTGTTGTTGTAAATGGTAAAATTTTATTATTTCTTATGGCTGAGTAGTATATAAACATAAATATATAAATAGATATATTAATATATATAGATGCAGATAGTGTATTTATATACATATATATACCACATGGGGCTATCTGATGGCTCAGTGTTAAAGAACCTGCCTACAATGCAGGAGATGCAAGAGATGCAGGTTGGATTCCTGGGTTGGGAAGATCCCCTGCAGGAGGAAATGGCAACCTACTCAGTATTCTTGCCTGGAGAATCCCATGGACAGAGGAGCCTCACAGGCTACAGTGCATAGAGTTGCAAAGAGTTAGACACAACTGAAGGGACTTAGCATGCACACATGCATATATCTCACATTCTCTTTATTCATTCATCTGTAAAAATATACATATCAATAATTGCCTTAAATATAAATGGACTAAATGCTTTGATCAGAAGACATAGAGTATCTGAATACCTAGAGAAACAAGACTTGTATATTTGCTTCCAACAAGACTCACTTCAGATCTAAAGATACACACATCCTCTGAAAGTGAGGGGATGGAAAAATGTATTTCACACAAGTGGAAATCAAAAGAAAACCAGAACAACAATTCTTATATCAGAAAAAAATACTTTAAAAATAAAGACTGCTACAGTCCAGGTTCGATGCACAATACTGGGTGCTTGGGGCTGGTGCACTGAGATGACCCAGGGGGATGGTATGGGGAGGGAGGAGGGAAGAGGGTTCAGCATGGGGAACACATGTATACCTGTGGCGGGGATTCATTTTGATGTATGGCAACACCAACACAATATTGTAAAGTTAAAAAATAAAATAAAATAAAAAATAAATAAAAATAAAGACTGTTACAAAAGACAAAGAAGGACACTATGTAATGATCAAATGATCAATCCAAGAACAAGGTGTAACAATTGTAGATATATATGCCCTCAACATAGGAGGACATACACAGGCAAATATTAATGGACATAAAAAGAAATATCAACAGTAAACAGTAAGAGTAAGGGATTTTAATACCTTATATATGTCAATGGACACATTATCCAGATAGAAACTCTAATAAGGAAACATTGGCCTTAAATAAATACCTAGGAATAAACCTACCTATGGAGGCAGAAGGCCTACACTCAGAAAACTGTAAGATACTGATAAAAGAAATAAAAGATGAGACCAACAGATGTTCTTGGATTGGAAGAATCAATATTGTGAAAATGACTGTACTGACCAAAGAAATCTACATATTCAATGCAGTCCCTATCAAATTACCAATAATTGGTAAAATGGATCATTTAGTCCATTTACATTTTTCACAGAATTGGAACAAAAATTTATAATTTGTATGCAAACACAAAAGACCCCAAATAACCAAAGCAATCTTGAGAATGAAAAACAGAGCTGGAGTAATTGGATTCCCTTACTGCAGACTATACTATAAAGCAATAGTGATCAAAACAGTATGGTACTGGCACAAAAACAGAAATACAGATCAACAGAACAGGACAGAAAGTCCACAGATTAAACCCAGGCACCTACAGTCGTCTAATACACAATGGAGACAAGACAATTGCTTCAATAAATAATGCTGAGAAAAGTGAATAGCTACATATAAATGAATGAAATTAGAACCCTAATATCATAAACAAACTCAAAATGGATTAAAGAGCTAAATGTAAGGACAGATACTATAAAACTCATAGAAAACATAGGGAGAACACTTGTTGACATAAATCTCAGTAAAAGCTTTTTCAATCTACCTCCTTGAGTAATGAAAATAAATACAAAAATAAACAAATGGGACCTAATTAAACTTAAAAACTTTTTCACAGCAAAGGAAACCATAATCAAAACAAAAAGACAACTCTCAGATTGGGAAAAAAATATTTGCAAACAAAGCAAGTGACATGAGATTAATCTCCAAAATAACCAGCTCATGCAGCTCATTATTTAAAAAAAAAAAAATTACAGCCCAATCAAAAAAACCGGGTGGATGATCTGAATAGACATTTCACTCAGAAGATGTACAGATGGCCAAAAACACAT
This sequence comes from Bubalus bubalis, assembly GCF_019923935.1. Lineage (NCBI taxonomy): Eukaryota > Metazoa > Chordata > Mammalia > Artiodactyla > Bovidae > Bubalus > Bubalus bubalis. The sequence goes on from NC_059176.1 coordinate 60,635,850, forward strand.
AAAAAGATGCTCAACATCAGTAATTACTAGAGAAACACAAATTAAAGCTACAATGAGGTATCACCTTAAATCAGTCAGAATGGCCATGATAAAAAATTTATAAACAATAAATGCTAGAGAGAGTGTGAATAAAAGGGAGCCCTCCTACACTGTTGTTGGGAATTTAAACAGGTACAGGCACTATACAGAACAGTATGGAAGTTCCTTAAAAATCTAAAAACAGAGCTACCTATATGATCCAGAAACCCCTCTCCTGGGCTATATCTGGAGAAAACCATAATTGGAAAAGATACATGCATCTCAATGTTCACTGCACTACTATTTACAATAGCCAGAAACTGGAAGTAATCAAAATGTCCATCAACAAAGGAATAAAGATGTGGTACATATATATACAATGGAATGTTACTGAGCCATAAAAATAACAAAATAATTCCATTTGCAGCAACAGGGATGGACCTAGAGACTGTTATACTTACTGCTATACTTACAAATAGCTGTGAAAAGAAGAGAAGCAAAAAGCAAAGGAGAAAAGGAAAGATATAAACACCTGAATGCAGAGTTCCAAAGAATAGCAAGAAGAGATAAGAAAGCCTTCTTCAGCCATCAATGCAAAGAAATAGAGGAAAACAACAGAACGGGAAAGTCTAGGGATCTCTTCAAGAAAATCAGAGATACCAAAGGAACATTTCATGCAAAGATGAGCTTGATAAAGGACAAAAATGGTATGGGCCTAACAGAAGCAGAAGATATTAAGAAGAGATGGCAAGAATACACAGAAGAACTGTACAAAAAAGATCTTCATGACCCAGATAATCACGATGGTGTGATCACTGGCCTAGAGCCAGACATCCTGGAATGTGAAGTCAAGTGGGCCTTAGAAAGCATCTCTACGAACAAAGCTAGTGGAGGTGATGGAATTCCAGTTGAGCTATTCCAAATCCTGAAAGATGATGCTGTGAAAGTGCTGCACTCAATATGCCAGCAAATTTGGAAAACTCAGCAGTGGCCACAGGACTGGAAAAGGTCAGTTTTCATTCCAATCCCAAAGAAAGGCAATGCCAAAGAATGCTCAAATTACAGCACAATTGCACTCATCTCACATGCTAGTAAAGTAATGCTCAAAATTCTCCACGCCAGGCTTCAGCAATATGTGAACCGTGAACTTCCAGATGTTCAGCTGGCTTTAGAAAAGGCAGAGGAACCAGAGATCAAATTGCCAACATCCGCTGGATCATAGAAAAAGCAAGAGAGTTCCAGAAAAACATCTATTTCTGCTTTATTGACTATGCCAAAGCCTTTGACTGTGTCGATCACAATAAACTGTGGAAAATTCTGAAAGAGATGGGAATACCAGACCACCTGATCTGCCTCTTGAGAAATTTGTATGCAGGTCAGGAAGCAACAGTTAGAACTGGACATGGAACAACAGACTGGTTCCAAATAGGAAAAGGAGTTTGTCAAGGCTGTATATCGTCACCCTGTTTATTTAACTTATATGCAGAGTACATCATGAGAAATGCTGGAGTGGGAGAAACACAAGTTGGAATCAAGATTGCCGGGATAAATATCAATAATCTCAGATATGCAGATGACACCACCTTTATGGCAGAAAGTGAAGAGGAACTCAAAAGCCTCTTGATGAAAATGAAAGTGGAGAGTGAAAAAGTTGGCCTAAAACTCAACATTCAGAAAACGAAGATCATGGCATCCGGTCCCACCACTTCATGGGAAATAGATGAGGAAACAGTGGAAACAGTGTCAGACTTTATATTTCTGGCTCCAAAATCACTACAGATGGTGACTGCAGCCATGAAATTAAAAGACGCTTACTCCTTGGAAGGGAAGTTATGACCAACCTAGATAGCATATTCAAAAGCAGAGACATTACTTTGCCAACAAAGGTTCGTCTAGTCAAGGCTATGGTTTTTCCTGTGGTCATGTATGGATGTGAGAGTTGGACTGTGAAGAAGGCTGAGTGCCGAAGAATGGATGCTTTTGAACTGTGGTGTTGGAGAAGACTCTTGAGAGTCCCTTGGACTGCAAGGAGATCCAACCAGTCCATTCTGAAGGAGATCAGCCCTGGGATTTCTTTGGAAGGAATGATGCTAAAGCTGAAACTCCAGTACTTTGGCCACCTCATGCGAAGAGTTGACTCATTGGAAAAGACTCTGATGCTGGGAGGGATTGGGGGAGGAGAAGGGGATGACAGAGGATGAGATGGCTGGATGGCATCACTGACTTGATGGACATGAGTCTCAGTGAACTCCAGGAGTTGGTGATGGACAGGGAGGCCTGGTGTGCTGGGATTCATGGGGTCGCAAAGAGTCAGACATGACTGAGCGACTGATCTGATCTGATCTGATACTTAGTGAATTAAGTTGAACAGAGAAAGACAAATCTTATGTGATATCATTTGTGGAAGCAAAAAAAAAAAAAAAAGGTACAAATGAACTTAGTTACAAAGCAGATATAGTCAAAGATTTAGAAAACTAACTTATGGTTACCAAGGGGGTAAGGAGGGGAAGGATAAATTGAGAGATTTTCATTGACATATACAAACCACTCTATATAAAACCAATAACTAATAAGAACCTATTGTATGGCACTGGGAATTCTACTCAATACTCTGTAAAGCCCTATATGGGAAAACAATCTAAAAAGAGTGGATATATGTATACACACAATTGATCCAGTTTGCTATACAGCAGAAACTAACACAACATTCTGGAGGAGGAAATAATAACCCACTCCAGTATTCTTGCTTGGAGAATTCCATGGACAGAGGAGCCTGGTGGGCTGGAGTCCATGGGGTTACAAAATCAGACATGACTGAGCATGCATGCACTATGAAACACTGTAAATCAACTGTGTGTGCTAAGTTGCTCAATCATGTCCAACTGTTTGTGACCCATGGACCATAGCCTGTCATGGACTATGTCCATGGGGATTCTCCAGGCAAGAATACTGGAGTAGGTTGCTATGCCCTCCTCCAGGGGATCTTCTCAAGCCAGGGATTGAATCCCACGATTCCCGTATTACAGGCAGATTCTTTACCGTCTGAGCCAGTTTAAAAAATAACACATTAGACCAGATGAACTTAATTGATATTTATAGAGCATTTCATCTGAAAGGAGAAGAATACATATTCTTTTCAGGTGCACATGGAACCTTCTTCAGGATAGAACACATGCTGGCCACAAGACAAGTCTCAGGAAATTTAAGAAAACTGAAATCATATGAAACATCTTTTCTGAGCACAATGCTATGAGGCTGAAAATCAACTACCAGAAAAAAAAACTTCAAAAAAAACAAACAAATAGAGGCTAAACAACATGTGCCTCTTCATGAGAGTGAAAGAGGAGAGTGAAAAAGTTGGCTTAAAGCTCAACATTCAGAAAACGAAGATCATGGCATCTGGTCCCAACACTTCATAGGAAATAGATGGGGAAATAGTGGAAATAGTGTCAGACTTCATTTTTTGGGGCTCCAAAATCACTGCAGATGGTGATTGCAGCCATGAAATTAAAAGACACTTACTCCTTGGAAGGAGAGTTATGACCAACTTAGATAGCATATTCAAAAGCAGAGACATTACTTGGCCAACAAATCCGTCTAGTCAAGGCTATGGTTTTTCCTGTGGTCATGTATGGATGTGAGAGTTGGACTGTGAAGAAAGCTGAGCACCGAAGAATTGATGCTTTTGAACTGTGGTGTTGGAGAAGACTCTTGAGAGTCCCATGGACTGTAAGGAGATCCAACCAGTCCATTCTGAAGCCGATCAGTCCTGGGATTTCTTTGGAAGGAATGATGCTAAAGCTGAAACTCCAGTACTTTGGCCACCTCATGCGAAGAGTTGACTCATTGGAAAAGACTCTGATGCTAGGAGGAATTGGGGGCAGGAGAAGAAGGGGACAACGGAGGATGAGATGGCTGGATGGCATCACTGACTCGATGGATGTGATTCTGAGTGAACTCCGGGAGTTGGTGATGGACAGGGAGGCCTGGTGTGCTGCGATTCACAGGGTCGCAAAGAGTCGGACATGACTGAGCGACTGAACTGAACTGAACTGAAACAACATGTAACCAACATGTAACCAATGGATCACTGAAGAAATGAAAGAGAAAAAATATACAGACAAGAGTCTTTCATTTGTAGAGACAAATGAAAATGAAAACAGGGTGATCCAAAATTTATGGGACACAGCAAAAGCAGTTCTACAACGGAAGTTAATAGCATTATAATTTTACCTTAGAAAAATATGATATAAGGAAGAAAAATCTCAGATGAACTACTTCACTTTACACCTCAAGCAGCTACAGAAAAAAAGAGTAAACAAAACCCAAAATTAGCAGAAGGAAAGAAATCATAAAGGTCAATGCAGAAATAAATGGAGATAAAGAAAACAATAGAAAGGATCAGTGAAACTAAAAACTGGTTCTTTGAAAATATCAATTTGATAAGCTTTTAGCCAGACTCATCAAGGAAAAAATGAAGAGGTCTCAAGTCAATAAAATTAGAAACGAAAAAGAAGAAGCTACAACTGACATCACAGAAACAGAAAAGATCACAAAAGTACACTACAAAAACACTATATCCCAATAAAATAGATGACCTAGAAGAAATGGAAAATTTCTCAGAAATGTACAATCTTCCACAATTGAATCAGGAAGAAACAGAGAAAATGAACCACCAAATTACCAGTAATGAAATTAAATCCTTTATTTGAAAACTCCCAATAAACCAAAGTCCAGGACTAGGTGGCTTCACAGGTGAATCTGATCAGATACTTAAGAGTTAAAACCTATCCTTCTGAAACTCTTGCAAAAATAGCAGAGGAAGGAACACTTCTGAACACACCACCCTGATACCAAAACCAAACAAAGATATCACAAATAAGAGTACAGGAAAATGTCACTGATGAACGTAGACCCTAAAATCCTCAACAAATATTAGCAGTCTGAATCCAACAATACATTAAAAGAATCATAGACCATGATTCAGTGGCATTTATTCCAGGGACACAAGGATTTTCTATTTTCACAAATCTATCAATCTACCAAATTAACTAACAGAAGACTAAAACCATATGATCATATAGTTACAGATATATATATATATATATATGGAATCTAGAGAAGTAGTAATAGCAACCCACTCCAGTACTCTTGCCTGCAAAATCCCATGGATGGAGGAGCCTGGTAGGCTGCAGTCCATGAGATCGCTAAGAGTCAGACACGACTGAGTGACTTCACTTTCACTTTTCACTTTCATGCGTTGGAGAAGGAAATGGCAACCCACTCCAGAGTTCTTGCCTAGAGAATCCCAGGGACGGGGGAGCCTGGTGGGCTGCCCTCTATGGGGTCACACAGAGTCAGACACGACTGAAGTGACTTAGCAGCAGCAGCAGCAGCAGAGAAGTAGTACTAATGATCCTATTTTCAAGGAAGTAATGGAGATGCAGATGTAGAGAATGGACTTGTGGACACAGCAGGGAAGGAGATGGTAGGACAAATTGAGAAAGTAGCACTGACATATAAGATAGATAGCTAGTGGGAAACTGCTATATAACACAGGGAGCCCAGCCTGGCACTTTATGATAACTTAGAGTAGTGGGACAGGAGAGAGGTGGGAGGCTTTTGAGGGAGGGGATATATATATACACACACACATACATATATGCTGCTGCTGCTGCTAAGTAGCTTCAGGCATGTCCGACTCTGTGCGACCCCATAGATGGCAGCCTACCAGGCTCCCCTGTCCCTGGGATTCTCCAGGCAAGAACACTGGAGTGGGCTGCCATTTCCTTCTCCAATGCATGAAAGTGAAAAGTGCAAGGGAAGTCGCTCAGTCCTGTCCGACTCCTAGCGACCCTATGGACTGTAGCCTAGCAGGCTCCTCCGTCCTTGGGATTTGCCAGGCAAGAGTACTGAAGTGGGTTGCCATTGCCTTCTTCTATATATATATATATATATGTATATATAGTCATCGCCAGTTCTCATTGTTGTGCAGCAGAAACCAATACAACACTGAAAACAATTACCCTCCAATTAAAACATAAATTAAAAAACCCATATGATCATCTCAACAGACACAGAAAAAGCTTTTGTCAAATGTCACCTTATTATACTATCAAGTATTTAATTTGGTAATATCTTTTATGAGATGCAATGCACATAACCTCTTAAATTGTTCAATTCAGTGTTTTTTAGCATATTCACAAAGTTTGTCATCATTATCCTGATCATTTATGGAACACATTCATCATCTTGAAACATAAACCTCATACACTTTAACTATACCCTCTCTGCTAATCACCCATACCAGCAGTCCTAGGCAATCACTGTTCTGCTTTCTGTCTCCATAGATTAGCCCATTATTACACTCTGTTGGATTTAACTTGCTAATATTGTTTTGAGCACTTCTGCATCTGTATTCATAATAGATAACTATTATGTGGTGTTATTTTTTATTATGTCTTCATCTGTTTTGATATCTGGGCAATACTGGTCTTATCAAAAGAATACTGGCAATATAAAATTAATTTTTCAAATGTTTGGCAAACATTCAACTGTGAGACCATATCAGCTTGGACTTTTTGTTGGTAGTCGTGAAAGTTTTTTGTTCCTAATTAAAACCTTTATTATATGACTATTCAGATTCTGTATTTTTTTTTTTTCTGAATTCAGCTTTGTTAGTTTTTGTTTTTCCAGGAATTTGTACATTTAAACTAAGTTTTTTATTTTCATACAGTTTTCATTGTCCTTTTAATTTTACTAGAGTCAAAAGGAGTATCTGCTCTTTTCTCTTTCTTTGCATTGAATCTTCGCTTATTTTCTCTGTCAACATAATGAAATCTTTGCCATTTTGTTGATCTCTTCAAATGACCATTTTTGGTTTTATTGAATTTTATATTGTTTTTCTATTTTCTATTTCATTAATTTCTGCTCTAATCTTTTTATTTTCTTTTGGACATAGGCTTCACTTTTTAAAATTAATTTCTTAAGTTGAAGGGTTATTGATCTCTTAATGTAGACCTTTCTAGCTATAAAAATTCCTTAAGCATTATTTTTACTGAAATTCATAAGTTTTGGCATGTTGTGTCTTTATTTCATTAAAAGTAATTTATAGTTTCTCATTTCTTTTTTGGCATGTTATTTAGGAATGTGCTATTTTAATTTTCACATATTTATGAGTTTCCTCCATCTTTTTCTATTATTGACTTAAATTTTATTCCACTTTGGTTACAAGATCATAAACCTTTATTTTTTTGGAACTAAATACATATTAATAGAAAACAAAATACAAAAAATTCTCTTCAGGAAACAGAAATATTTAATCCTTTTCCAACAAATCAGAAGTTGCTTCATCCTCAGAGTGCAGTTTTTGATGAGTCTGTTCATACTTAAGTGATGTTTCACAGACTGTTCATTAAACTGCTACTGGAAAGCAGGAGGTAGAAGGGACCATTTCAGGAGAAAAAGACATTGGAAAAGCCACACCTCAGAATCATATGGAAATTCAACACTTTCTATCTTTTCACTTCCAATTATTTTCATTTCTTTACCACAATCTGCCCTTTCAGGGGATAGAACTGTTAATAGAGGTGCAATCCCCCAAATAATCTTTCTTTCCCACCATGCATGCAAGAGCCCAAAACTTTCTCCGTGAAATCCACACACCCATTTCTGGAAACATCAGCTGGAATGATCCATCTGTCACCCAGAAATTTCTCCTTTCTCCCAATAGACTGAGCAACCAAGTTCTCTGAATCCCTTGAACCTCAAATTTCCAAGTATCATAGCCAGTGCCAGGAGAAAAACCTGAAAGATGAGAGCAGAGAAGTCTCTCTGCCAGTGCTAGGTTTCCTCTTCTTAACAATAAAGAATCCTAGTTCTCTGCTATCACAGAAAAGGAAAGACATTTGCCAGCATGACCCTGCCCCATTTCCTAATTCCCACCCCCGCATTCGTACCCTGATAGAGTCCCTTCTACTCAGTGACCCTGCAGCATTGCTCCTATGGAGGGCGCCCAGCAAACATCCTCCTGCCGAGTGCAGCCCCAGTGAAGCAAGGTCGCCTTGGCGCCAGAGACTGGAAAGAGCCACAGGAGGACAGCAGTATCTCTGTGTTTCCAGATTTCATGTTCATTCCCATCACCACCCTTCCTCTCCCTGTCCTTCCACACTGGAGAAGGTCTGAGAAGAGGGTGGTGGGCTCGGGACATCTCTGGGTCTTTCACAGTCAGGCAGTGATTCCATCCATCTGTCCTAAGGCTTACGGTCTTGTGCCCTTTGCACGCACCAGCCCATTACATCAAATATACAAATCAAGGTTCCTCATTTTCTTGTGTGATTCCGGTCACCAGCAGGAGGTTGCAGGCCATGAACTGCACGCTCAGCACATTGCTCATCTGGTGGGTGTAGACGCCCAGGAGCTCTCTGGATGAGCCGTCTGCTGGAGTGCGGCTATGCGTGCCCTTGATGTCCCAGACACGCACTGAGTTGTCCATGGATGCTGACGCGATTAGGCTGCTGTCCAGGCTGAAGGTGAGGCTGGTGATGTTGTCCGTGTGGCCCTGCAGCTCTTTGTAGAGGGTCCCAGACGCCAGGTCCCAACAGCTTCAGCCGCTGGTCTTCGCCTGCGGACACCAGGAACTTACCGTTGGAGGAAAAGGCCAGGGAGCGCACGGGGCCGCAGTGGCCGGTTAAGAGCCTCACCAAGTTCCCCTGCTGGGTGCTCCACAGCCGCACCGTCTTGTCGGTCGAGCCTGTGGCTAAGTAGTTTAAATTGGGGTGGAACTTGACGCAGTCCATGTCCGCCAGGTGTCCAGCATAGATTCGCAGAGGGTAAGTCCGATCAAATGACCAGAGGTGGGCCGTGAGGTCGTGGCACCCGCTGGCGAAGTACAGGCTGTGCGGGCTGATGTCCAGGTCCCACACGGGGCAGGCGTGGCCCTGGTACTGCACAGTGTTGGTGAAGCTGCCCCGGTCCCAATACCTGATGGATGTGTCTTCAGAGCAGGAGAGCAGCGCGGAGCTGTCCAGAAGGAACCTGGTGCCGTACACCGGCCCACAGTGTCCCCACAAGACTTTCATCTCCAGAACTGCGCTGTCGTCCTCTTCCTCCTCCGGGACATCACGAGCCAAGTGGATGTGAGATGTGTCGACTTGAGGCGGTTGGGATTTTAACTTCTTGGAACACGCACTCCTCAGTTTTATACAGGAGTTGTCAAAGCCCGTGGCAAGCAGCCTCCTGTCCGGGGAGACCTCCGCCGTGTTCAGCAGCTGCTTCGTGTTGTAGAAAGCGTAGAAGCAGATGGTGGTGAGGGACTGGGGGCCGTCCCAGATGCGCTTGATGCTCTCCCGCAGGGCCTCCAGCGCCTCCTCGTTCCGCAGGACAGGTTTTGGCACATCAGTGGGCTCTAGGCCGCTGCCTTCGCCGCTGGAGGAGCCACCGCTGGCGTAGAGCTGGTAGTCCATCCTCTTGGCGGGCTGCAAACCGGGCACGATGTGCCAGGCGACGACTCTGCCCAGTGCAGTGTCGTCTCTCTGGGGGCAGCTTCGATAGGAATAACAGCTTGTCTTCCGGTCGACAGACCACGTACTTGTTGTCCAGGAAGCCCTGCAGCCGGAAGTTACGCGTAAACAGGATATCCTTACTGGTCCGCGTGGTCCGCAGCTGCTCGATGACGTCATCGGCACTGGCCTCCTCACTTCACGGCTCTGCCAGGTGTCAGAGTCGGTGAGAAAATTCCACAGCCTTCCTATTGTACTTCATGTTGCTGGGGCTCTCCCTCAAAAGAGGGTGCAGACACTGTGAAGGCACAACCAGATTCTGACTGGGCTGCGAGGCTGGCTGCCATCTCCTGGGCTTTCTGCAACCAGCACAGGCCCTGCTTCAGCCGGCAGGGCACATCCTGGTACTGCCGACGTTTGAGGTAACAGGACGCGGCCGTCTGGATCTGCTCCGTGAGCACTTGTGTCATGACTGAACATCCCAGGCGGCTCCTGCTTCCCCCACTGCTGCTGCCGCCGCCAGGGTTTCGCAATGCCCCGTGCCCATCAGCCCCCTCAGGGTCTCCGGGGCAGCTGAGAGATGACTGACTGAGGTGACTAGCTGACTCAGCCACTTTGGGCTGAGCCAGGCCCTCATAAACATTTATAGTCTTTCAATTCTGTTAAATATATTAAATTTTGTTCTATGGCCTATCCTGGAGAATTCTCTTTGTGCACTTGAGAAGAGTATATATTCTACTGTTTAAAGTGTTCTATAGAGCTCTGTTAGGTCAATTTAGTTTACAGCGCATTCAAGCCTTCTATTTCCTATTTATCTTCTTACTATGATGTTTTTCTATATCTTTGCATTTATCCTGCTTAGAGTCCTTTAAGCTTCATGGATGTGTGGATTAAAATTTTTCATCAGGTTTAGACATTTTAATTTTTCTTTAAATATTTTTTTCCTCTTTTTCTCTTTGTTCTCTTTTGTTACAGTCTTTGTTTTAAAGAAAATGTTTTGCTTGATATGAGTATTGCTACCCCAACTTTCCATTTCCATGGAATGTATTTTTCCATCCCATCCTTTTCACACTTTTTATTTGTGTCTTTAAATCGTTTGAGTCATGTGTAGGCAGCATTTAGATAGATCTTCTTTTTCTGTCTATTCAGCTACCCTGTGTCATTTGATTAGAGCATTTAGTCTATTTACATTTAAATAAGTCTGGTCCCTCTAGTCAAGGCTATGGTTTTTCCAGGAGTCATGTATGGATGTGAGAGTTGGGCTGTGAAGAAAGCTGAGCACCGAAGAACTGATGCTTTTGAACTGTGGTGTTGGAGAAGACTCTTGAGAGTCCCTTGGACTGCAAGGAGGTCCAACCAGTCCATCCTAAAGGAGATCAGTCATGGGTGTTCTTTGGAAGGAATGATGCTAAAGCTGAAACTCCAATACTTTGGCCACCTCATGCGAAGAGTTGACTCATTGGAAAAGACTCTGATGCTGGGAGGGATTGGGGGCAGGAGGAGAAGGGGACAACAGAGGATGAAATGGCTGGATGGCATCACCGACTTGATGGACATGAGTTTGGGTGAACTCCGGGAATTGGTGATTGACAGGAAGGCCTGGCGTGGTGCAATTCACGGGGTCACAAAGTGTCAGACAGGACTGAGTGACTGAACTGAACTATACTTATTGTTACATTGTTAATTGTTTTGCATACATTGGTGAGCCTACTGATTTTCCACATTTCTCTGCACCTTTTTATTTTTCTTCATTTTTTTCTATTACTCCGATTTCATAAGCTCTATTGATTTATTTTCAAGTTCACTAATTCTTTCATCTGCCAATTCAAATCTGCTAGTAGATCCCTCTATAAATGTTTCTTCCAGTTGTATTTTTCAGCTCCAAATTGCTATAGTTTTTACATTATTTCTGTGCTGTACTGTGTTTAGTCTCTCAGTCGTGCCCTACTCTTTTCGACCCCATGGACTGTGGCCCTCCAGGCACGTCTATCCATGGGGATTCTCCAGGCAAAAATACTGAACTAGGTTGCCATGCCCTCCTACCAACCCAGGGATCGAACCCAAGTTTCCTGCATTGCATACAGATTCTTTTACTGTCTGAGCCACCCAGGAAGCCCAAGATACTGGAGTGGGTAGCCTATCCCTTCTCCAGGGCATCTTCCCAACCCAGGAATTGAACCATGGTCTCCTGCATTGCAGGTGGATTCTTTACCAGCTGAGCTACTAGGGAAGCCCACGTTATTTCTGTATTAATATTTTCCTTTGCTGCAATATTATCATCGCATCTTTTTTACTTCTTTTAGCATTGTTATCTTTAGTTTGGGATATATTTATAATGGTCATATTGAAAGTTTTTGTCTGTTACAGCTCACATTTGGTTGATCTCACAGAGTATATTTTTCCATTGTTTAGTTGCTTTTTTCTGTGTACATGTCAGAACTTCCTATTTATTTGCATGATATGTCTATAACTACATCTGTACCTATCTATATACATCTCATATTGATAAAATTGCTCTGGTATAACACTGATACAGTTTCTACATTTTTTAATATCCAGTCCCCCCAAATATATATATATCAAATGTGTATATATGTATGTATAATATATATGTGTTCAGTTCAGTTCAGTTGCTCAGTTGTGTCTGACTCTTTGCGACCCCATGAATCACAGCACGCCAGGCCTCCCTGTCCATCACCAACTCCCAGAGTTCACCCAAACTCATGTGCATCGAGTTGGTGATGCCATCCAGCCATCTCATCCTCTGTTGTCCCCTTCTCCTCCTGCCCCCAATCCCTCCCAGCATCAGAGTCTTTTCCAATGAGTCAACTCTTCCAATGAGTCAACTTCATATGTGTATATGAGGTGTATACACACATATATATATATGTATGTATATACATATATATATATATATGTATATATATAGGCTTCCCAGGTGGTGCTAGTGGTAATGAACCCTCCTGCCAATGCAGGAGACATAAGAGTTGTGAATTCGATCCCTGGGTCGGGAAGATCCCCTGGAGAAGGGCATGGCAACCCTGTCCATTATTTTTGCCTGGAGAATCCCATGGATAGATAAGCCTGGTGGGCTACAGTCCATGGGGTCTCACAGAGTTGAACACACTGATTGAAGTGACTTAGCACATATATATTTATAAAAGTACATGTGTGTGTATATGTATATGTGTGTGTGTACGTTTGATATATATTTTAGGGGAACTAGATATTAAAAACGGTAGCAATTGTGTGAATGTTCTACTATAGAAATTTTATCAACTTATATTTAATGTTGTAGAAACTTTGGATGTTCCCCTTTCCACTCTCTGGGACTTGTTTTTGCTACTTGTTCCTTACTTTGTTTACTGACTAGCAAGATTATTTTAGCAAAGTATATTTCACCCCCAGAATGTGAGCCACTGACATTGCCACATGAAGGTGAAGTCTTCATGAGCACTGTCATCCTGGAATGATGATTTTTGTTTGTTTGTTGTAATAACATCTAGCTCTTAAGCTCCACTAATTTCTGGCTTATTTCTCCATCATCAAAAATGACCTGAGGCATAAATTTCTTACAGAATGATTCAGTGAAATTCAGGCTCCTTTACAAGAACAGTTTTTAAGGTCTTCATTTGAAATTGTTTGGTCTCTTTCCCTGATTTTTTTATTTTTTATTTTTTTGTGGAAAGTTAGTCAAATAATAGTACACCTTATATTTCTAAGCAATCTACCAGTTTCTTTTTAATTACTTTTCATCATACTTCCATTGTTTTGAAAATTCCCTTGGGTTCAATTCCCCACACTCTGTTTCAATTAAGTCAGTTGCTTGGGAAGAGATTCAGAGCTTTCTGTTTCATGGACTGCATTTACCCTGAGGCAAAATATCTGAGTTAGGGCTCTGAAGTTGGGGGTGGGGACAAAGATATATTTCTTTCTGAGAGATACTCATTATAAAGTAGGCATTCAACTGGGGATGAAGGGGTGTAGATCACGTTATAACCTGTGGTTTCTCTACTTGCTTCTTAAATGCAGGACAAGCAAACTGAAGTATGGGTGATCTGGGCTCCAGTAGTCTTCACTTAAAATAGAGCCTCCATCCCACAAGGAGAGACTGGACTTAAGAACTGACTCCTGACTGAATTTCACTGGAACATAATGTCTGCAACAGGTAACTGAAGCATGATTAGAAATCTTGATGTCCTTTCCTAGAAAGATACTATAGCCCTTTAACTGAGAGCTGTTGAAAAGGAATCCTTCCACATGCTAGGGTGCACGAATCTGGTATGGAATTTCCAAAGCACTGAGCTGGCTGGCCATGGTTCAAATGCTCCAGACTCACTTAAAACGTTTTAGTAGATTTTTTCAATTAAATATATTTTCATTTTCTGCATATCTTTAGGGCCATTTTCTGAGAGTCTAAATTGTCATTGTTATAATTTTTACTAGTTTTATTTAGGAATTGGTCTGCATTACTCCTTATGGCACTATGATAGAAGTTCATTTATCAGGGCTTTTAAAATTGGTCTCCTAAGGTATCTTGGAGACTTTGTGGGAGATAGAAGGCTCTTACTCTGCTTTTTCCTTCAGAAGATCCAACAAAACCTAGGACTTCAATTGAGCCCAGTTGTGTATGGGCTTCAGTAGCTTGTTTGTTCTAGGGAAATTGGAAGTGAAAAGAGAGGAGATCATGTTTATGTCACAAAGTTTCAGAATCCTGCTCCCCTTTTTTCTCTGAAATAGCTGCACTGTATAGAAGAACACGAGGAAGGCAATGGCACTCCACTCCAGTACTCTTGCCTGGCAAATCCCATGGACGGAGGAGCCTGGTGGGCTACAGTCCATGGGGTCGCGAAGAGTCAGACGCAACTGAGCGACTTCACTTTCACTCTTCACTTTCATGAGTTGGAGAAGGAAATGGCAACCCACTCCAGTGTTATTGCCTGGAGAATCCCAGGGACGGGGGAGCCTGGTGGGCTGCTGTCTATGGGGTCGCACAGAGTCGGACATGCCTGAAGCGACTTAGCAGCAGCAGCAGCATAGAAGAACAAAATACCCAACAGTATTAATGTAAGCAAACTTTTCCAAAAATACTTAGTTTGTTCTATTAAAATTAGTACCATGGTAAGGAGTAAAATCCAACTCGTTATCTTCAGACCCTATGTCTAATTCTATGAAAATCCTTTGTGGTGCACATACTCGGCTTGAATACATGGCTCTTTCTTTTTGACCTTTGGCTATATTAAACAAAGCAGTCACACTATTTATAAATAAGAAATGTAAGAAATAGATAATGATTAAAATTTAAAATATATAACAACCTTTTATAATAAAAATTAATATTTTGATAATTTGATCTCAAAATGTACTGATTAAATGCATTTTATATCTAAGAAATACATAAAAATCTAATATATGTCTGAAATTAAGATGTTCATAAAGTGAACTCTAGATTATACACATTAATGCATCTTAGTGAATTCTTCAATATATTTAGTAATTGTATCTCATTGTTAGCAAACATTATAAATGATATTTTCCATAATTGTTTGTAAAAACATTTATATTTGCTGTTTGAAGCAATCTTCATTATCTTTTTCTATGCAGATGAATTTAAAATAATTTTTGTGCATTCAAATTTTGTTCATAAGTTTCTTAATCATTGATGTTGATGGTGTTTTTTCTTTCTGTCAAAAGTGTGGATTTTGTCAAGGACCTAACATAAATACTGATACTAGACAGATATAGACTGGTAAACATATGTGACTGGATGAATAAAACTTTTAATTGAAGTTTTATTACTCTCTGGGCTATTTGTGAATGTTTTCAAGGCTGTATATTGTCACCCTGCTTATTTAACTTTTATGCAGAGTACATCATGAGAAACACTGGGCTGGAAGAAGCACAAGCTGGAATCAAGATTGCTGAGAGAAATATCAATAACCTCAGATATGCAGATGACACCCCACTTATGGCAGAAAGTGAAGAAGAACTAAAAAGCCTCTTTATGAAAGTGAAAGAGGAGAGTGAAAAAGTTGGCTTAAAGATCAACATTCAGAAAACTAAGATCATGGCATCTGGTCCCATCACTTCATGGCAAATAGATGGGGAAAGAGTGGAAACAGTGTCAGACTTTATTTTTCTGGGCTCCAAAATCACTGCAGATGGTGATTGCAGCCATGAAATTAAGAGGCACTTACTCCTTGGAAGAAAGTTATGACCAACCTAGACAGGACATTAAAAAGCAGAGACATTACTTTGCCACTGAAGGTCAGTCTAGTCAAGGCTATGGTTTTTCCAGTGGTTATGTATGGATGTGAGAGTTGAACTGTGAAGAAAGCTGAGTGCCGAAGAATTGATGCTTTTGAACTGTGGTGTTGGAGAAACTCTTGAGAGTCCCTTGGACTGCAAGGAGATCCAACCAGTCCATCTTAAAGGAGATCAGTCCTGGGTGTTCATTGGAAGGACTGATGTTGACGCTGAAACTCCAATACTTTGGGCACCTGATGCGAAGAGCTGACTCATTGGTAAAGACTCTGATGCTGGGAAAGATTGAGGGCAGGAGAAGGGGATGACAGAGGATGAGATGTTTGGATGGCATCACCGACTCAATGGACATGGGTTTGGGTAAACTCTGGGAGTTGGTGATGGACAGGGAGGCCTGGCGTTCTGCGGTTCATGGGGTCGCAAAGAGTTGGACATGACTGAGTGACTGAACTGAACTGAAAATGTCATGTATTTTGGTATTCCCAGGGACTAGACCATAGTACGGAGAAGGCAATGGCACCCCACTCCAGTACTTTTGCCTAGAAAATCCCATGGACGGAGGAGCCTGGTAGGCTGCAGTCCATGGGGTTGCTAAAGTCGGACATGGCTGAGCGACTTCACTTTCACTTTTCACTTTCATGCATTGGAGAAGGAAATGGCAACCCACTCCAGTGTTCTTGCCTGGAGAATCCCAGGGACGGGAAGCCTGGTGGGCTGCTGTCTATGGGTCGCACAGAGTCGGACACGACTGAAGCGACTTAGCAGCAGCAGCAGACCATAGTAGGCATTCAATAGACATTAAAACACACATTAATTGACCACTTCATAATTTATAACTTGCCTCTACAGTTTTAACTTATCTGTGTAATTAATTGAAACGAATGCATTATCAGTGAAAGAACCTGTTGAAAAAACAAGCGTTTTGTGTATATATATTTGGATATATATAAAGTGAGACAAACATTACCCAAGTTTACTCAATCCAGAAAGGAACAGTGATTGATATGGTATGAATTTGTACATTTCTATGTATATATATTTATTTTTTATCAAAAATCTTAAGAATAGACATAAAATAACTTGTCATGACTATATCACAGTAGCAGTCATTTATTGTAGGCTCATTAAGTAGTTTTTAGTTCTCTATAATGAAGTAGTTTTCTCTATTAAAAAGTTTTTAGTTTTCTCTTTAATAAAGAATACTGAGATAAACATTTATAGATATCTTTGTATCTTGAATATTTATTGATGAAAAGATCTTAGAAGTGGGATAAAATATCATAGTATAAGACTTCTTTAGAACTACTAAGGGATATTGTCAAATTTCTATGGCTCTTGAATATATTTAGGATAGTGTTATATGTTTCTGGTTGCTTCAGAGAAGACCATTTGAACCAGAAGTTTGAAATTTAGTAATGTAGAGTTCATTTTTCCTAAAAATGAAGATTTGAAAAATTAGAGTCATCTTAAAACAAAATGGTCTTCTTCAAGATGTGAGTTTCATTACTCTCATCTATATGCTTTACACTAATCCTGCTGAGTTTATCCTCCTGTGCCCCCTCCCACTCCTGTACAACACCTTGCCCCCAGACCCCTGCTTGGTGCATGGTAAGCTATTGCTGCTGCTGCTGTCGCTAGCAATGATGTCTGTGGAGGGTCTGCTGTGTTAAGGCATTGCACTAAGAACTTCTTCCCACATCTTGGTTCTACTTCATGAAACTGTTCTGAACATACTCTTTTTCATCTCTCCAAGAGAGTCTGTCTGTCTGCCTCATGCTAAACATGGCAGTGCCTAGGACCAGAGTCTCCATAAACTAAGGGTATTGTTGGTATCACTGATATCCATTGTTGGGTAATCGCCTTCTTCCTTATACTTTACCCCATCAATGGCATCAAATAGTATGGAATCCAGTAGATCTAACACATATCTCCACTCTGTGTTTTCTGCTGTCTGAAAAACCCTGAACTTTTATTGCTGTTGTGTGGACGTGGTGGTTATACATCATAATCCTTCTAAACCATTATTCAGTTGTTTGTATATATTTTGTTTTGTCTGTTAATATGTATGGACATGGTATGTATTTAAATATTTTCTGTTGAGAACTTGTTTCCTTCTTGCAAGAGAACAGAGCAGTTTAATGGAATCTTCAAAGGGTAAGTGGTGGGTTTCTCGTGAAAGATGAAGGACTATTCAGTACTTCTGATGAGCAGAAGATAAAAAAATATTAGTACAACTAGATTAGAGACATTTCTGATATGAATGTGAATACAGTGTTTAAGTTTGGGGAGAATTTATGTGTAAAGATTTTATATTGGAATTTGTTTTAATTGAGAATGTTGAGAGAGAGAGAATGAATGTTTATGTGCTGGTAAGAATGAGAGAGAGAGTTTTGAAACTACAAAAGTATTGGATATCAGAGTTAGGATGACTTAAGTCTCAATGCTGAATTTAACAGAAATAGAGTATAATTAACCTATCAAATTAACTCTTATAGACATAATTAACTCTCTGGGAACTAACGAAGTTCTGTGAGGAGGTGATAGGGAAATTCACTATGAGCGATCTATGGCAGCTGAAAACCAGAAGAGAATCTTACTCATCTGATATTCATGTAGAAACTGGGACCACGTGGAGATGTTACTCAGACACTGGGGTCAGGTATAAGACAATTCAATGAGATTTCACTTTCTCTACAAGGCAGGCTCCTGAGGGAAGCTCAACTTTTGCCAAAGGTAGAAAAGCCAGCTTTTTTATATTGTTCATGGGGATCTCACAGCAGTATAGTGGGGTGGTTTGCCATTCCCTCCTCCAGTGGACCACGTTTTATCAGAACTCTGTACTATGACCTGTCTGCCTTGGGTGGCCCTGCACGGCATGGCTCGTAGCTTCATTGAGTTATGCAAGCTCCTTCACCATGCCAAGGCAGTGCAGACATGAAATTAGAAGGCAATTGTTTCTTGGCAGGAAAGCTATGACAAACTTAGACAGTGTGTTAAAAACCAAAGACATCACTTTGCCAACAAAGGTCCGTATAGTCAAGGCTGTGGTCTTTAGTAGTCATGAATGGATGTGACAGCTAGACCATAAAGAAGGTAGAGTGCCAAAGAATTCAGAACTCTGGAGCTGAAGAAGACTCTTAAGCGTCCCTTGGACAGCAAGGAGATCAAACCAGTCAGTCTTAAAGGAAATCAATCATGAGTATTTATTGGAAGGACTGATGCTGAAGCTGAAGCTCCAATACTTTGGCCGCCTGATGTGAACAGCCCACTCCTTGGAAAAGACCCTGATGCTGGGAAAGATCGAAAGTGGGAAGAGAAGAGGGAGATAGAGGATGAGATGGTTGGATGTTGTCACCAGTGCGATGGATGTGAACTTTGGCAAACTCCAGGAGATAGTGAGGGACAGGGAAGCCTGGTGTGCTGCAGCCCATGGGGTCTTGAAGAGTTGAACATGACTTGGTGATTGAGCAAACAACAGATAAGCCAGCTCCTGATCAGGGGAGTCTGAGACAAAGACAGTTTATGAATAAAATACATCTTAACATAATAGGCACAAGTGAAAATACTTGGATGAAACCATAGATTGTTAGTCTTGGGAATATTTATGTTTAGGATTGAGTTTTCCGAGTGAGGTAGATATGTCCCAGAGTTGCTAAGTGACAAGTCCAGAGTAACAAAGCTAGTGTCAAAGAACCCAAAGGGAGATTTCAGGTTTCTTGAAAGTCCTTCACCTTGATGTTACAGTGTTAACTCTAATCTCTATTAGGACTGTCATTTGTCAATCAGGGAATAAAAGACTCTCAGTCCACCACATCATCCACATCTGTGCCCAGTCTTCTCTACTGTGCCAACAATGTCCAGGTTAAGTTTCATTCACTGTCTGTGGCTACTGTAACAACTTACTGCAAACTGGGTAGCTTAAGGAAACAGAGATTCCTTCTGTCACAATTCTGGAGTCCAGAGTCCAAAATCAGTATCCCTGGGTTGAGATCAAGGTGTTGATGGGCTGGTTGTACTCCTTCTCGAGACTCTAGGATATAATCATTGCATCTCCCCATTTTTGGTAGCTTCTGGTATTCTTTGGCTTATGGTCACATCACTCCAGTTTCTACCCGTCTTCTCATTGCATTATGCTTTGTGTGTGTTCAAATGTATCTCTTGCCTTTCTCATATTATAAGGACTCTTGAGATTGCATTTAGGGCCAACCAGACAACTCAGAATAATCTCTCCAAGTCAAGGTCTCATTCATGTCTGCTTTGTCTTTACCTTTCAAAATAATGTTATAGGCATTAGGTCTTACTATCTTTGGGGACCTTTATCAAGCTGCTACGTAAGTTCTCACTGTATTCTGAACTTAGGTTAAACATGAAATGTCCACAGTCTACTTGAAAAGTAACGGCTTTTGCTGCCTGAAGACTCTGAATAAAGTGAGGAGATTTGAGAGTCATTTTTTATAGATAGTACTAAATCCAGGAGTAACTGCGTGTCCCTAAAGAAGGAGTATTAATTGAAAGCACAAAGCTGAACCCTGGGGCTCTTCAAGCTTAGGAGCCAAGGAGATGAGTAGGATTTTGAGAAGAGTGTTGAAAAGGTGAAACCAGTGGAGTAGGAGGAGAGCAGAAGAAAGGAGAGGTAAACTAAGTCAAATCAGCAATCAACCACATGGATACTAAAATCACCAAGAGATAGAACATGAGTTGTATCAGTGTAGCAGATATTGAATTAGTAAGGGGTAAAATCTTCGAGGAATGGGAGGAATCTTCAGGAGGAATAAGGAGTTATCCTAACAGTATTCTCATTTGTGTCACTAAACATTTACTCAATATGTGAAGTTAGTAAATTTTTCTTGTTAACACTTATTCAGACATTGTCCCTCTTCTAGCTGTTTACATGACAAGGTCAAAATATCAAAATAGAACTGCTTGCTCTTCTCTTTGAGATACCCGATTAATAAAATGAAAAGACAAGTAGCAGATCATGGGGAAAGTATTCATAAAGCATATATGTATAAAGGTCTTATATTCAGATTTTATAAAGAACACCACTCAATAAAAGGACAACAGTCCAATAAAAAATGAGATAAAAGAATAAAGCACATCAAAAGGTGCTCATGAAAACTAAAACCATATCATAATACATCTACTAAAATGGTGAGAGCTAAGAAAACGGACAATGCAAAATGCTGGTGAAGGTGTGGAAGAACTGAAATACCTTATATTTCTGATAAGAATGCAGAATACTGTAGGAACTTTAGAAAATAGTTTGACAGTTTCTTATAAAATTAAACATTCATTTATATGTCCCAGCAATTCTGCTGTTAGATATTATCTAGTAAAAGCATACATGCATACGGAGATCTACATGCAGAAGCTTATAGTTGCTTATTAATAAAAGCCCCAAACTAGAGATTACTGAACTATCCATCAACTTGTAAATGAACACAAAATTGTGGTACATCCATAAATTGGAATGCCACTTGGTAGTAAAAGGGAACAAAGTTGTGACATATGCAATAAAATATTAGGTAAATCTCAAAAGCAATATGCTATATGAGAGAAGACCAAAGGAAAAGGTTATGTATTATATTATTTCATTTATGTGATGTATGGTTGAGTTGTGTTACCCAATATCATTTTTGAAGTCCTAAGCCCTAGTACCTCTGATGTGACCATATGTGGAGATAAGGTGTTTTTTTTTTTTTTTTTGTATTTTCAATATAAATTTATTTAATTGGAGGCTAATTACTTTACAATATTGTGTTGGTTTTGCCATACATCGACATTAATCGAGTTTTTACACAGGTAGTCAAGTTGAATTAGGTCATTTGGGTTACGGTGGGTCCTAATCCAGTTACTAGTATACTTATTTAAAGGGGAGATCTGGAAACAGACACACATTTATAGAGGGAAGATTATGTGAAGACACAGGGAGTAGATGACCGTCTACACACCAAGGAAAGAGGCCTGGACCAGAGTTTTCTGTCATGGCTCTCAGAAGAGACCAACCCTGCTGATAGCTGTCACAGGCTTTTAGCATCTAGGGCTTTAAGATAATAAATTTGTATTGTTTAAGTCACCGATTTTTTGACACTTTGTTACAGCGGACTTAGGAAACTAATACAGGTAACTTCTGGAAAAGGCAAAATTACAGAAATAGAAATCAGATGAATGGTTTCCTGAGAGGATGGAAGGAGGGGATTTATCGTAAGGAGGCATGAAGGAACTTTTTCAGATAATTAACCTTTATTTATTGATGGTGGTGGTGGTGACATAAATATACATATCTATAAAACTCATTAAACTCTACATTTCAAAAGGATAAATCTTACTCTATGTAAATTACACCATGATAAGCCTGACTTTAGCATAGTTTGCAGCCTTTCCTTTGTGACTCTGCTGCTGATCTTTATTGAATCTCGTGATTATGGGTAGAGCTGCATAGCTGGGGAATAGAGGAGGGAAAATTGCTTCACATGGAGTAGAGAGAAAATTGCTTCACACGGAATAGAGAGAAATAGGCATAGTAGAGAGAAAAGGATGAAGTGGAAACAAGAGGTAGGGTAGAGGAGAGATGAGAAATGGTGAGGCTGAGCACTAGAGGAGGATGGGATTTTTAAAGACAGACAGACTTAAGTAAATCACAAAGAGTAACTTTAGAGAGATGGACAGGTAAAGAGAATTGTTAGGAAGTATTACTGTACTCAGTTGAATGAACCCTTTTTCATTATTGTGCCCTCAAGGAAACTTTTAGTAAAAATATACATCTTTCTCAGAGGTTTTAGGGTCAGAAATAATGTTTGTTTCATACCTAAGACTCCTCTGAGCAGAACTTTAAAAGTAGAATCCCCTTTTGCTCAAGTTTCTTACCTATTTATTTACTTACTTTCCCCACAGAGCAGGGAACACAGAGATGGTGAACTTTAAAAGCATTTGCCTTCTCTTTTCCCTGTTCTTTGCACCCAACTCAATTTCAAGTGCAACCTAAAGGCCAACCATTGAATTTCAACTGAAATGCACCTACTTTTCCATTTTCTATAGTGATGGCTCAAGTTGAAAAACAGCATCTGGACTGTATTAATCCCAATAAAATAAGCCCATGATGCCATTGAAATAATTTCTCTGGGTAAGTATTTGCATACAACCTTGTGTGATGTGATGTGTGCATGCTCAGTTGAGTCCAACTCTTTGCGACACTATAGACTGTAGTCTGCCAGGCTCCTCCGTCCATGGAATTTTCCAGGAAAGAATATTGGAGTGGGTTGCCATTTCCTACTCCAGGGAATCTTACCGACCCAGGGATCAAATCCACATCTCTTGTTTCTCCTGTATTGGCAAGTGGATTCCCTACCATTGCACCACCTGGGAAACCCATAACCTTGTATATCTACATGTTAAATTGTTTACAAGCATATGTTTTATGAAAAAGCAGTTCTAGGCAGTATTCCTAGTAAAATAGATCTAAAATTGAATTCTTTGATTTTTCCTGTATCTCAGGTTATGAGAAATTATGTCTTTGATTCTGTATAATAATTAAGGCAAAGTTTTCTGAGTGACCAAAGGTATGTTTGCAGTCAACATTTTAAAGGATGTATATTCAGTGATGCCAAATTTCCATTTTGTTTTCTATTTATGAATATAATCAAATACTATTTAGTGGGGAGAAATATACTTTTCATATTTTATAAGAGTGAAGTCCATAGTTTATAAGGAAAGTCCATAGGAGAATTAAATAGTCATATCATCAAAGGAATAATGACTCATCCCAGAGAATACAGTGTTCACATATTTTAGTCCACAGATACGTTGACATTTTTCTTACTATACAAGAACATCATGACATGTAATAAAGAATACTTACCAACTTCTTTAGGCGCTGCATCTAGGGGAGACACGCACAGATGTCTTTATTGGGCTCCAGTCTGAGTAGCTTCCCTGGAGGGGACCCTGGGGATGAGCATTAGTGGGCTGATGGCTGATATGTACTTATTACTGAGCTCATTAGTGGTGGGTGACCTCACAAGGAGGGACATGGTATTGCGATTTCTCTGATTCTTAGATATGTGTTGACTTCAGGGGGAAGGATGCAGGCTTCCAGATGCACACTCTCAGAATGAGCTGATCATGAGAACACTTGCACTAAACATGCCCAAAACCCAGCAATTTCCATATCATGAGAAAAGTCATGAGTCATTCCCAGCCAGAATAAGTTGAAGTCCAGAGAATTGGTTCATTCTGATTTAATTACTTCACTGGGTAAAATTGCTGTACCAATAACACAGAATTTTTCCAAGTTGTGAATTTCAGTCATGTGTTCATTTTGGAAAAAACAATGAAGCTATGAAATTTTTTATTACTGCAATTTTACTTGTGAAAAGTGCTTGTCTGCTTTTAGCTCTGGCTGTTTCAGGTATAATTTTAAATATGTGCTGTATGAAGTGGTAGAAATTGACAAGTTGATTTGCTTTATCCTTTGCCATAAGTAGTTTGATTTCTGTGAGGTTGATCATAATGGTAGAGATTCTATAAAAATGAAAAGTGAGTATATGTGTGTGTGTGTGTGTGTGTGTGTGTGTGTATATACACACACACGTTTGCAGTAGTTCTGAATCTTACCTTGAGTGTCATCATTTCAGTTTCTCAATGAAAAGCAAATGTTACACAATTAAATGTTTATTGTTTAATTTTAAATTTCATATCAAATGAGAGGAGCACTTTCATTCAAGTGCTTTGTTATATAAGCACTTAAAACTAGATTAGAACATGAACTAGAGTTCACTATTATTTTATCTCTTTTGTGTTGGTAACGAGCACAAACAGAGAAAAAAAGGAACACCTAATTGTTGGACTTTGAATCTATGACTGTTTCACCATTTCCCCTACATTCATTTGGGAAATTAAAAAGAGAAAACTAATTTTAAAACCTTTTTTTTTTTTTAAAGAGAATCTATTACAAACTCAGTGACTTTGCATATTTTCACTGATTTTATGTCCACCTACACAGCAAAGTACATTTAGTGACTCACTTGGAGGAAAAATAGCCTTGACCCTCTCTCTGAGTCACTTGCTTAATAAAAACTGGCCCAGGGACACTGTAAATGTGGTTAAGCCACAAGTTAATTAAGTTTGACACCATTGCTGGGAGTTGGTGAGGGTGAAAAGAGAATTATAAAGTTAGTACTTTGACACCAGGGAGATTTCTTTCTGTTAAAAAAGTATATAGAAGTTATAACCTTACATTAGGGAATTAATTTACATAGAACTAAGAGAAGTTTGTTTGAAATCTTAGTTCTTCACACTTCTCTTCTCTACACACATTCTCTTCGTGATCTTCTTCCCTGACTTTTTGCATCAAAAACAAATATTTCAGAAGACACACACACACAAAGAGCAAGGTACAGAAAGAAAAGGACCTACATCTTAATTTTCATATGCCACACATGTCCTCAAAATTGGAAAAACAGCATACATCACTAAGTAAATTAAATAAGAGTACTATTTTAAATTAACAAACCATAAAAAGCTATCAAATGAATCAGAAGAGTTTTTGGAATTTTCAGATCAGATTAGCAGATCCTATTCAAGCACACAAGAGTGAAGTGGTGTTCAAATTTTTTTTTTTTTAGTTTTTTTTTTTTTTAATTTTATTAGTTAACATTAATATCCCTTGCTCAGTTGTATCCGACTCTTTGTGACCCATGGACTGTAGCCCACCAGGTTTTTCTGTCTAGGGGATTTCCCAGGCAAGAATACTGGAGTGGATTGCCATTTCCTTCTCCACGGGAATCTTTCCGACCCAGGCGTTGAACCTGGGTCTCCTCATTGCAGACTGATTCTTTACCATCTGAGCTACCCATTCAAGCATATGAGAGTGAAATGGTGTTCAAGTTGTAAATTTTTAGTAAAATAGGCCTTAATACAGTTATTTGTATATAAAAATGAAGCCCTCCCTTTGTCCTAGAGGTAGATTGTGAAATATACCCTTTGTGGCAGGAGGTGGGAGGCACCAGTATCTTCAGGACCCTCTCCCGTGCCAGGGCATGTGATAGTTTATGAAGGGCATGTGAGACTCTCAGAGTGACAGCAAGAATTTGGGGGTGTTCTTTCCAGGCTCTGCTCCATTTACTGTGGGATCACTTCCTTATTATAGTAGCATCTCTCCTTCCTTACCTTCAGGACACATGTCTCAACAAGTATGGGGGTTTGAAAATCAGGTTTTACACATTAATAAAGGAATTTGATGAGCAAGAAAATAAAACATCTATGAAATATACTAACAGATTACTAAATTGTTTATGCATGTATGTGAATAGATGGCAGAGAGAGAGATAGCAATGGTGAGTGACAGACTCAGTTACAATTCTATAGCACTATCAATATACAGCTCCTTGTCTGTAATTTCAGAGTTCAAAAAGATCAAAACAAAAAGTTTTGTTGTTCCATAATTTATCTGGTGACAGACATAACGTGTACTGCCCTGAGGCTACTGCAAACTCTGTTTCTCCTACTTACTGTGACTGGCATGTATTTTATTCAGAAATACTGCATTAGAATAATGGTAGGGAAGTGGGGGTTTCCCCAGACCTCACTGAGGCTATCAGGCAATATCCTTTTCCAAAATTTTAAGACTCTGAATTCTGAAATATATCTGGCTATGAGAGTCTTGGATAAATAAATAAGAACTTTCATTTCAAAAATTTCTGTCCTGTCAATTTCCCAGGTAAGAATACTGGAGTAAATGGCTATTTTCTCCAGGGGATCTTCCTGACACAGGGATTAAGCCCTGCATTGGCAGGCAGATTCTTTACCAGTGAGCTACCAGGGAAGCCCTTCTGCTTAGTCAGTTCAGTTCAGTCTCTCAGTCGTTTCCGACTCTTTGTGACCCCATGAACCACAGCATGCCAGGCCTCCCTGTCCTTCACCAACTCCCAGAGTTTATACAAACTCATGTCCATTGAGTCGGTGATGCCATCCAACCATCTCATCCTCTGTCATCCCCTTCTCCTCCTGCCCTCAGTCTTTCCCAGCATCAGGGTCTTTTCCAATGAGTCAGCTCTTCAAATCAGGTGGCCAAAGTGTAAGAGTTTCAGTGTCAACATCAGTCCTTCCAATGAACACCCAGGACTGATCTCCTTTAGGATGGACTGGTTGGATCTCCTTGTAGTCCAAGGGACTCTCAAGAGTCTTCTCCAACACCACAGTTCAAAAGCATCAATTCTTCGGCTGTCAGCTTTCTTTTTAGTCCAAATCTCACATCCATACATAACCACTGGAAAAACCATAGCCCAGACTAGACGGACCTTTGTTGGCAAAGTAATGTCTCTGCTTTTTAATATGCTGTCTAGGTTGGTCATAACTTTCCTTCCAAGGAGTAAGCGTCTTTTAATTTCATGGCTGTAATCACCATCTGCAATGATTTTGGAGCCCAGAAAAATAAAGTCAGCCACTGTTTCCACTGTTTCCCCATCTATTTTCCATGAAGTGATGGGACCAGATGCCATGATCTTAGTTGTCTGAATGTTGATCTTTAAGCCAACTTTTTCACTCTCCTCTTTGACTTTCATCAAGAGGCTCTTTAGTTCTTCTTCACTTTCTGCCATAAGGTGGGTGTCATCTGCATATCTGAGGTTATTGATATTTCTCCCGGCAATCTTGATTCCAGCTTGTGCTTCTTCCAGCCCAGCGTTTCTCATGATGTGTTCTGCATATAAGTTAAATAAGCAGGGTGACAACGTACAGCCTTGACGAACGCCTTTTCTTATTTGGAACCAGTATGTTGTTCCATGTTCAGTTCTAACTGTTGCTTCTTGACCTGCATGCAGGTTTCTCAAGAGGCAGGTCAGGTGGTATGGTATTCCCATCTCTTTCAGAATTTTCCACAGTTTATTGTGATCCACACAGTCAAAGGCTTTGGCATAGTCAATAAAGCAGAAATAGATTTTTTTCTGGAACTCTCTTGCTTTTTCTATGATTCAGCGGATGTTGGCAATTTGATCTCTGGTTCCTCTGCCTTTTCTAAAGCCAGCTTGAACATATAGAATTTCACGGTTCATGTATTGCTGAAGCCTGGCTTGGAGAATTTTGAGCATTACTCTACAAGCATGTTAGATGAGTGCAATTGTTTGGTAGTTTGAGCATTCTTTGGCATTGCCTTTCTTTGGGATTGGAATGAAAACTGACCTTTTCCTGTGGCCACTGCTGAGTTTTCCAAATTTGCTGGCATATTGAGTGCAGTGCTTTCACAGCATCATCTTTCAGTATTTGAAACACCTCAACGGACATTCCATCACCTCCACTAGCTTTGTTCATAGTGATATTCATTTATAAATTAGTCACATTTTCACTCTTATATGTTTATTATCCAAAACCTTGTAAGGTGAGTGCTATTAAATCCATTTACAAATTTGGTAAATAAAGCTCAGCTACATTGAGGAACTTGTCTAATCTCTACTGTTCAAAGTTTGGTCTGGGGACCAGTAACTTCACCATCACCAAACACTTGCTAAAAATGTAGAAACTCAGATCCCCTCCCAGACCTGCTGAGTTGGAATCTGCATCTTAACAATTATCTCTGGATAACTCATAAATTCATTTTATGGTATGAGAAGTTATTCAGTGAGAAATCTAGCAATCTGTCTTCTCCATTATAGATCTTCTTGCTAAGTCACTTCAGTCATGTCCGACTCTGTGCAACCCCATAGACAGCAGGGATTCTCCAGGCAAGAACACTGGAGTGGGTTGCCATTTCCTTCTCCAATGCATGAAAGTGAAAAGTCAAAGTGAAGTCGCTCAGTTGTGTCCGACCCTCAGCGACCCCATGGACTGCAGCCTACCAGGCTCCTCCATCCATGGGATTTTCCAGGCAAGAGTACTGGAGTGGGGTGCCATTGCCTTCTCCATAGATCTTCTTAAAAAACTCAAAAGTGTAGGTAGGATATGTGTACAGACATAAGGATCCAGTTCTCAAATTAGAGAACAACCAGTTAAATTAAAGTTTTGACAGAAATCATAAAGGTAAAGACAGTTAGGGTAGAGAGTTATTCTAAAACATGTTTTATTTTCCATATTCCTAATTGTTCCAAGGAATACTACTGTGGCCAAAAATAACCACCAAGACTGCAGCATTGACAAATGATGGAAGAAGAGAACGGCTCGTAACACGCAGGCAGGTTTCTGGTGTGACTGCCTGTGGACGCTCAGTGTGCAGCTAGTGGCTCGTTGGGTTGGTGCCTGGCTAAGGAGGCCAGAGGTCAGGCTCCCTTCCAGTTGCTGTGTGCATGATGAAATAGCACAGAGAAAGGGACTTGATCCTTAAAAATTCTTTATCCAGACCATCGGTGGAGGGGGATGCATACCTATTACGATCCTAAAGACTTCGGTTTTCCCTTGGAAGATACATTTTTCCAAGCTGTAAGGTCCTGGAATAGCACAGAAGAAAGTGCTGTCCTTGGCTGCCCAAATTCAGAAGGCATGGTAGCCTCTGCAGCGCAGATGCTGCCTCTCGCTCTGACGTTCCTCTTCCACTAGTATCTGTGCATCTCCAGCTCTGACTCCCAGTCAGCTATCCTGTTGGCTGTGGACCCACGGACTCAGGAGCAATGCTTGACAACTGATTCTCACCCTATTTAGAGCTGCTGTCTAACTGTGTAGATGTTGTTATTCTAAGAATTGGTACACCCCACCCCCTCCACCATTACACCAGAAAAAAAAAAAAAAAATGGGACTCAGAAAGGTTTAGTTCTCTAAGTAACACCAGTCCAAGCGGCAGAGTTGGAATCAAAGCCCAGGTCCATTTGACAACAATTTATTTGAAAGTATTTCAGGTCTCACACATGAGCCAAAACCAGTCTTCAATCATGAAAATCTTTCTACTTTAAAACACTTTCATAGTAAAAAGTTGTTTTAATGAAGGATTCTGTAATGTATACTTGAAGCTCACGGAGAGTCTCCAAAATACTTTGAGTCCAAAGACATCATCTCCTAGGGGTAGAAAACTGGTATGCGAGGCCTGAATTTAGACCACGAGTTTGGTCTGTCCATTGTTAAATTCCATTATCATGTTACTACTATTATTGTTAGTTTGAATACCTTCAGGCTTGGTAGGTCTTTCCAGCTCCACAAGCAATACTTTTGTTTTGCAGTTTCCTGATTAATAATTCATAAATGTATGTTATCTGATTGATCCCACCAAGGTATTGAAATTTATAATTGCTGATTTCTATTTTACTAAACAAAGTATTATGTTATTTATCAGATATGTTCATCCTTACAACTTCACATGTAGTATTTCCTAAAAACAAAAATAATCTCTCAAAAATGTTATGGATATTTATTTTTTCATTTCCTGCTCTTCAGTATTTTTCATATCTAATGTAATCAATGTAACCTTTATGTGGCTTAAGGAGAATTGGGTTGGTTGATATGCTTCATCTTTAGGTAGCTGTTTAAATTGTTATGATTTGCATACAATACCATGTTAGTTTCAGGTAGATGGCATTGTGATTCAGTATTTTTATACATTGTGAAACAATCATCACAATGAGTCCAGTTACTATCTATCATCATGCACAGTTGTTGTAATATTAGTGACAGTCGTTCCTAGGTATACATTATATCCCTGTAACATATTTATTTTATACCAGTAAATTTATCTCTTAATCCCATCAATCCATTTCATCCATCCTGTTAGCCAGCTCTCCTCTGATAAACAGCAGTTTGTTCTCTTTATCTATGAATGTGTTCCTGTTTTGTTTGTCCATTTGTTTTTTTGTTTCCACACGTACGTGAAATCATATAATCAACAATTTCAAGTGGTAGGGAAGGTACCCTGTATATGACATCTTCACATCTTTTTTGCTGTCCCTCAGTCAAGGTGGTACCGTGTGCTTTGTCTCAGCTCAACTGGGTGGAATTTGTCTAGTCCGCCCAGAGTATACTGGTCGTGCTGCAGTAACACTCAGTCCTAAAATGCCGGTGGCTTCAAACAGCTAAGGCTGATTGCTCACACATACCCCTGCTATGACACCGATGCTCTAAGTAGAGCATCCAGACTGACCGTTATCATTTAACCGTCATCATCAGTCATCACACCAGTGAGAAGAGGTCTCCGGAAGGTCTTGCCATGGCAGTGAAATGTTTGATCCAGAAATGATACTCATCACTTTGCTCATAGCTCATTGGCCAGAACTTTTCACATGGTCCACCTTCTCACAAGGAGAAGGATCTCTCAACATCATCTCCCATCATCCTGGGAGGCAGAGACGTCTTTCTTTCTTTGTAAACCCTCTTCTATTTATTTTACTCAAAGAATTTTTCCTCTTAAGTTCACTGACATTTCTTTCTGCCTAAACCTCAAAAAAAAAAAAAAAATTCCTAGACCATCATGGCACCAGTGAACAGAATTCTGAGATGAAAGCAATTTAAACAGAGTACACTGATAGCCCACACTTCCTATTAAGTAAAGGCCATTAAGGATCAGCCATATCATAGTAAAATCTAATATTATGATACATTTTCTTCACTTCATTATTCAGAGACAGTGGTCTTATTTAATTACTCATATTTGTATGAAGTTAATGTGTAGTGATTCTTTGGGGATGGTGATTATTTTGCTGTAATCTATCTGAAAGTATCTGATACCATTCTTTATGAGCAGAAATGAAAGAGATCTACCCATTTGACAAAAAAGCAAAAACATCATTTAAAAATAAAAATATCTCAATTCATTTCATTTTGTATAACTGGTATAACTGGATTTAGAATATTTATTTTGAAACACATTTTTTTTTTCTTGGACTGGTAGTCTTTTAGCATTTGAAACTTGGCTGTACATTGAGATTCCACCCGATTCTCTTAATGTAGTTTTCTTTCTATTTATTTTTGATTATGAATTGAGATCAGCTCAAAATTGATTGATAAGTATCGAATGCAAGAAGTCATAGCAAAGGAGAAAAAACTTAGCTTTATATTTCTGACTACAACTCCCAACTAACTCTCTCTTCCATTCGCAGTCGCATCATTTTATTGGTGAAAAAATGTTTTAAGCCAAAAAGATATAATTCATACAAATCATCCACCCCATGATTAGCAACTCTGGACAAAGTACGGATATCATTTACTAAGGTTACTCAGCTATTTTAAAAGGCTCTTAGACATTCTGGCAAGAGACTGTATTCCCATCCTGCTCCGTTCAAAGCCAGCCTGCTTTTAGCCAGATCCAGGGCAGATAACAGGCACGGGAGAACGTTTTAAACTCTTGATGTCAACATGATAAGCCTGTAAAATTATATGGATACAAATAATGCAGTTTTATCCAAGCCATTGACAGAAGGCAGTGGTGCAGAAATTCAGAAAGCGCCCCGGGTAATACTCCTGTAGCCGGGGAAGACCCGGGCGCTGGTCACTGGCTCCGCAAGGCCACTCCTCTCTGAGCTTGTCAAGCTCACGGGGGTCTGCGAAGTCATTCCGCACAGCTCACCATGGGAACCGGGGGAAAACGCTTTGCTTTAAGGACATCCACAGCTGTGATGTCACAGGCACAAAGATAATAATAAAATGTGGCTTGTGTGGTGTCAACTACACCTTGGCTCTTTTGTCTCCTCTCCCTTCTCGTATAATTTTGTATCCTTGTGCGAATCGCCTCATTAGGGAAAGAGACTGAAAATTGGGGTCAGGGTATTTAAACCTGACCTGTGTAGAGGCCGGACAAGGCGGGGGCCCACCGAGGTTTCACTTCAGAGCCCCAGACCACCCCTGAGGTGACACCAATTCAAGCCTCATTTTATAAAGGCCTTATTAATTATTGTCTTTATAAGAAGGAGAAGAAGCCTTATAAAGAAATGTGTCATTCTCAGAGTAGGAGTGGGCAGACAAAAAAAGGAAGAGAGAGGGAGAGGGAGAGAGAGAGAGAAACAGAAGATCAAAAGGGAGCTTTTTTTTTTTTTTTCCCTTTTGCTTTTCATGCCTCCAAACCTCAAAGGAGGTGGGGGAACAATCAGGCTTGGGGGTCTCGTGTGCTTTCTGGCAATTAGACTCAGCTGATGGGCTGAAAGGGATTGAATGGCAGGGTTCAAGGCCCTTCTCCCGAGCTGCAGACAACAGGCTTTTCCAAAGCAGCCGAGCTGCAGACACCGTCGAAATCATTTCAAATGGAGACTTACAGAGAGGATTCATTAATTCACTGGCCTAAACAATTACGGGAACATATAATGTCTCTATAAACACTTTGATAAAGACTGTCATCTTAGACCTTCATTTTCCCTATTTTACTAGAGAGTTTTAATGCCATGTTGGAAAGGCGGCTTTTATTTCTCCAATTACTAAATGATAAACCCTTTTGCTAAAAATCATCCACCCTCAAATAACTGAATATTTCACTTTTAAATATTAGGCTGCAAAACCCAAAAGGAAAAAACAACATATATATATGTATGTATATATACACATTTATTTATGTATAAATCTTCTACTCTCAAATTTATAAACCTCAGTTTTCATCTGGTTTAAGCAGAGCAAATTGTCTGTCTGGTTAATTCTTACACATTTTCTTTATAGTTCTCAATTTCTCCCTGTTTATTTGATTTTTAACCAATATGTTGAGAAAAATAATTGTTGACTTAGACAATGCTCGTTAATTAGGGGGGAGGTAAATGCAATAATCCAGCGCCATGTGTGTCTGTTTGTGGGGGGTAGGGTGGGCGTTAGTGGTTTTTGTGGTTGGGGCATCATCTAGATTTAAATTAAAAAGAAGATAAGCCTACGAGCCATGTGGCCTTAGGGACAGCTGGACATTCAGAAGCTGAAAGAAAATCAAAGTCCTGGGGCTCCAGCACGTGCAGCAAGAATGAATGATGTTGAATTTCAAGTGCTCTACTTCCCAAGAGTAACAGGATCAAAATGATCTTGATCAGTCTGGTCACTACCCAATGAGTGGTAATTTGCAAAAGAGCACCATTAACCAGCCTTTCAAAACATGGGGACAGTTTTTTAAAACTGTCTGTGAACCAAGATCAGCTTTGTAGCTCCAGTTTTATTTTCTCCGTGGGGTTTTCACCTATACTACCTGTGAAGCTTTGATTTTGAGGTGGAGCTGACCTTTTGCACAGCTTCCGCCAGCAGAAATAGCTGCTCCTCTTTGCTCGTCCACATGGAGAAAATGTTTATATGTGTGTGATCACATTGGGCTTGCTCAGCAGGGCAAGGGTTAACTACTTACATACTGTCGACCCCTTTCAAGCAGGGACTGAACACTGCTGCTTCTAGGCAAGCACATCAAGCACTCGAGGGCTTCGGCAATCACTGAAGGCAAAGTAATAATAGAAAGAAAGATGACCGCCCCCAGAGCATCTTTATCCACACACAGTGGGGCACTTGTTGCACAAAAGATTGGCACTTTTTTTGACATATTTGGAAACAGGTAGCTGGTCCTTTTGCCTTTCCTAGAGATGCCTAAGCTGACAGGAAACCCAACTCCAGGCACTTGACTTGTCCACCCGACTTGGGAGAGAGCAGCCATCTTTGATTCACAGGAAAATGGAAGCGACTTTGGCCTCTTCTCAATGGCTGGGGTGCTCTTTGGAGGCCAAAAGGGAAGGATGGTAGGATGTGGTTATTCAAATAGGCATAGATTTAGACTTCACAGAGAACATTTTCTTGGACACAGAATACCCTCAAGGTCTAGACCAAGGTTCATCCAAAGAAGCAGGGTGGTATTACAGTGTTCCCTAGGTAAGATAGGTTTTCTGTATACTACTTGACCTTTCTAGAGTAAGACTGGAGGTTCCACCCTTCAAGGATTGCCATGAAATAATCAGTCTAGGAGTTTTTGTATTTTGTGTTTTTTATTCACCTGAGATCATCCTACAAATATCACATTGTCAAGTAACAGATTACTGGTGTGCATGGATTTGATATGTAGAATTTTATCCTTGTGCAGATAAATCACAGGTTACTTCTCTTCTCAGAGTCTGTGAAAGAGATTTCAAAGAGGGCATGGTGTATGCTGGGACTTAACGGTCATTTCTTTTTCTGCTGCAGAGATTGAGATCCATGTAGCCAGCTCTGCTGTTATTCAGTGCAAGTAGCTGAGGGGAGAATGACCAACTCTTCTGGCCCTGGGGCCTCACAGATGGAGAGTAGACACCGTTTTCCAAGGGCCAGTCATTGTGCTGGTTAGTTTTCTAATTGAATTCCCTCTCTTTGTTACAGATAAGAAAATGAGATTCAGGGAGGTGCAGTCCTTTACCCACGTTACAAAGTTGGTAGTGTTAGACCAGGTTTTGACCTGGCTCTGTTTTTCTCCAAAATATAAGTCTTTCTCCTCTGCTTATTCACTGGTTTATTCATTTCTTCACTTATCTATCCATTCCTTCATCCCGCCATTCATTCAAACAATATGTCTGATGACTCACGTGTCCGTTGATCAGTGAATGGAGAGTCAACATGTGGTATGCATCCAATTGCATGTTATTCAGTCTTAAAAAGGAAGGAAATCCTGACACGTGCTGCCACATGGATGAATCTTGAGGGCAATATGTTAAATAATCTGGACACAAAAGGACAAATCCTATGTGATTCTACATACATAAGTTCTAGAGTAGTAAGATTCTCAGAGATGGTACAGAGTCGTTGTGGGGTGCTTTGGGGAGAAGAGCTTGGAAAGGCAGTGTTTAGTGGGCACAGAGTTTTAGTTTGCAAAATGGAAAAAGGTCTTGGGTACTGATGATGGTTGCACAATATTGTGAATGTATAGGACTTAATACCACTAAACTCTACACTTGAAAGGGGTTAAAATATAAACTTTATGGTTGTATATTTTATCATGATTACATTAAAAAATATATTATATTCTATATACTATACTATTTTCAGAGAATATACAGCTGAATATAAAATCCCCTTTCTTTTTTTTAAATTTTATTTTATTTTTAAACTTATTACAAAAACAATATTGTATTGGTTTTGCCAAATATCAAAATGAATCCGCCACATAATTCAGAAAGAAAACTAAAAAAGTGAAGGGTTTTTTTTTCTGGCCCAAATTTAGCCCAGACTTGTCCTGCAGACACAGGCAAGTCTGAGTTGAGCAAAATGACATTTGCTGTCTAGATTAGGAAGGATGAATGCATGTTTTTCCTGCTTGTCCAAAGAGAATATTAGACTCAGTTTTAATTATATTTAAATATATGGGTAAGAGTTGCAAAAACTGCAAAACTGAATAAAGTAGAAAGATTTCCATGTCTTTAAATTTACTCTAATTCTCATTTTGAGTATTCATTGTCCTTATGTTTTGCTGTGGCTTCATTTTATTACAGCTGAAAGAGTTGTTTTCATGTAAATTTTAAAAGAAATAAGTCACAACATTTTTGTTGAGACCCATACATATCTTTCCTCAGAGAAACATGCTGATGCATTTCTAAAAGCAATATTTACATTTCCTTTACATTTATCTTTTAAAATTTCTTCTTCATTTTGCTTTGATCTACATTTATCCTTCCTTTTGTTTAAAGCCAGTTAAATGTTGAGCTGGCCTTAGGGCCGTCTCTTCCTTTCCCCTTTCCCTGGTTGCCCTTTGCTGAGCACACGGCTAGTAGAAGTCAGGTCACTGTCGTTGTGTGACAGGCAAGTTCCTCTCTGGCGTCTGAAATATTAATGCCCCGTGTCAGGTAGCACATTACCCAAAGAAGCACCGGCCCAGAGATTTGAGTTAGCTTTCTCACTCCTCTCTCTTAAGAGATTTTGTGGTTGTTGATGTTTTGCTCTAGGTAGATGCAAGCATTGGATTTTTAAAAATACCAAGCTCAGAATTTAAACCTTATCATCACTGCAGCAGAAGCACAACTTCTTTATTCACTTCCAGTCATTTTGATGGTATGTTTTTTATAAAGTCTTTTTTTCCTCAATGCAAACTGATGTATCATGTCAATTTTGAAGGGGGTGAAATAAGAAGTGTGTTGGTCTGATTGAAGAGAGCATGGGAAAGGAGCATAAAGGGTGAGGATTCTAGATCTGTCCACTTCAGTCCTGCTGACTGCCCCGTTAAGACACGTCTGAACCATTTATGAGGATTCTCCCACTGAATTTAGTTTGGAATGTTGATGGATTGGATTTCTTGCCAGTCAACCTTCTCTGCTTTGGGCATCTCACAACCATCTGTTTGAGATGTAGATGGTTACATTACATGTACTACTAAAGGCACACATTTTCCTCCATGGTTCATATAAGCATCATTTTATTTTATTTTGCCTTAGCCTCCAAAATTTTCCTCTGCATTTTTCCTCCAGAGAACAACTACTCATCTGTTTTGGTCCCACCTGAATCTTTAGATTCTCAGCCCATTTCCAGTTCCATCATGATAAATTCTCTGCATTTCTGTTTCAACTGGTCTGTTAACACTCTTATGTTCTGAAACAGATTCATTAAACCCAACTTTGGTAATGAATGACCACCCTGCCTTAGGCTTGAATTGTTATTCATTGTGTATGATGCAGTCTGACAGTTTCTTACTCTGAATGAAGTGCTATTTAGATACCACTTGAAATGCTAACATTAATTCAGTCAACATTCATGGAGGGGCTGTCAGAGATGAATCTGTCCCATCCTGCCTTTCAGATACTTGCAGACAAGGGGTATACATGTATAAATGTATACATGTATACATTTATACATGGAAATGAGAATTATGAAAAATTATGATATGAAGTACTTGTTAGGTGCCAAGCATTTCCATTCATTATTTGAGTCATCATTGCAAGTTGGTAACATTTATATTTTACCTTTATTTTTACCGAATGACAAAAACTGAGTTTCAGGGAAGTTAATTGAATCAGATCTGGTACATCCCTTATGAGCCACACAGCAAAGAAGCATGGCGGCCTGAGGTATCCCAGGCAACACCACGGGGGCTAGGACTGCAAAGCAGACATCTTCCTAATCTTGGGGCTACTTGGGGTCTTGCTCCTACGTTTCATTGTTCTTAGGATCAAAGCAAGCAGAACTCTTCAGCTCCAAACTCACCTGGCAATGACAGAAAGGCCAGACTGTGGCTTCGGTCAAAATTAAAGGCAGTCCAAGGCATAGTTTCTCTTTTTACCCAAAACTGCTGCTCAGAGGTCCCCAGGACAGAGTTCATGTTATTCCAGCCCATGAATGTGGGGAGATCCTACACTTTGCTTTCCAATTAGCTGGCCTCTTTCCTGGACACATTGGAACTTCTCAAAGCTTCAGGATCATAGTGTGCAAAATGGATGTGAAAATGCTTAACACTGTCTTAGAATGCTAACAATTGGCTTATGATCCCAAAGTAGAAAAGTACTATGTGAAGACTAATGAAGCTCTTGGGGATATCACACGCTTTTGGGAAAGACTTGAGAGAATTCTTGTCACATGAGATGCCTGCTAGACCTTTTGTAGGAGGAAGTATTTGTATGGATGGTATTCAGCCATCTCTAAGAGACTGGCAGGGAGGGAGTTAACCAAGCACGCCCCAGAGCTATCCAGAATTTTCAGCTAAAGGGTGTTCACTCTGCTGTGAACCCCAATTAAAAATAAAACCCCTAGCTGGATGAGCCCGCCCCATCCTTAGGATAAACACGATTTGATTCACTGCAGCGCCACCGCACTAACTCAGCGCCACCGCACTAACTGCTGGGGAGTAATACAGTATATGTGCCTCCTCTGGGGAGGCACAAAAGAGGCGGCTTAATTATCCTCTAGCCAGAAGGATGGGGCATAGTTAACACCTTTCTGGGTGGGCTGAAATTAATGACCCCTTCCCCCCACTATTGCCTACCTCCAAGCCCCTTTATAAATGACTATACAACACAGTAGTTGGTATTCAGATCACAAGAGAGGGCATTTAGCCAAAGCGTTTGTCTACAAGGTTTGAGCTCTTTTTAATTTTGTTCAGATATACAACTGTGTTATTAAGTGAGATAACTGGATCCTGTCTGAAGTAGACCAGGGCCTTCCCCACTCAGATCTGAACATCTGAAGTTAACATTAATTTTCGAGATTGGACCTAATGCTTTTTCCTTAAGTGTTTCAGAGGCTGCTTTCCCATAGCCACACTGAAGCCTCCCATCTGCAGGGCTGTCTGTGCAGCCTGCCTGCCCACTTCAGGCAGAGCGAGTGGGCTTTAGGGACAAAAAGACTGGACTTGTGAAGTGTGTGGCAGAAGCTTTAATATTTTGCAGATGGTCAAATGGTTGGGGAATTTGCTCTGTCTTTGGGCAACGAGAGCTGTGTTGTAGCTAATCAAGATACTTGAATTTATTAAAGCATTTCTCCTATAAATGTGTAAATACTATATGTGTATGTATATACACTTGTATAATATTTAACAACATTATCTTCTTAAGTCATGCTTTTGAGGTTGACAGAGTAATGAGTGAAAATTTGGTGATATCTCAGATGTTGTGTGATGTCATCAGGTTATGTGATAATTCACACTACCATCCTGAATAAGGACACTATTAGCCCCACGTTAAATGTGAGGAAAGTGACCTTCCAAGCCTAAGTGATTAATTCAAAGCTAATGAGGATTAGAGTGAAGACTCAGACCCATTTTTTTCTGACTCTAAATTCAGTGGCATTCAATTACAGGACTCTGCCTTTTCTGGAAGTAAAGTTATGGCTACAAGGAGTCTGCCTGCTTTCTTTTCATTCGCTTTCTCCCTGGAAGCATTACTGTGTAGTGATTAAGAGCACTTCCACTTGCTAACGCTGTATACTCCTTGGATCAGGTATTTAACCTCTTTAAACTTCAGTTTCCATATGTAAAAATGGGAATGATAACAGTATCTCAATATTGAAAATTTCCTAAGAACAATTATAATGCAGGAAAAGTGCTTAGAATGTAATAGGGTCTCAATAAATATCATATCCCACTTCTTTGGAGGTTTACACGTTTTGTTGTTGTTTTAACTGGAGGGTAATTGCTTTACAATGTTTTGGTTTCTGCTATGCAACACTGCGAATCAGTCATAATTATATACTTACCCCTTCCCTCTGGAGCCTCTCTGTCCTCCCCTATCCCACCCTACATTTTTTTTAATATGAAAAATTTGTTTTTTGTGTTCTGTACAGTGTCTCCTATAACTCATTAGCTCTTGATTCCAAAAAATGTTCATCTAGCTCTTTTTGAAAGTTAAGACCTAAAGTAGGAGATTTCATAATTGTGATTCTGGTATGCTCCATGAGTACATTTATTCATGTAATTAGACAGGAAAAAGGACTGTACAGAAGCCCCTTATAAATACTGTGAGATAATAGAATCTTTTTTTCTATCCTCCTGTTCCTGGAGCCCATATGCATCACCTGGATGAGGCCCTGAAGACAGGGATATAGACTTTTATGACCTAAAATGTGGTAGCCAGAATGTTATGAGCAGATCAAAAGTGAAGGCTTAGAGACAGGCCAAATATGTATGATC
This sequence comes from Bubalus bubalis, assembly GCF_019923935.1. Classification (NCBI taxonomy): domain Eukaryota; kingdom Metazoa; phylum Chordata; class Mammalia; order Artiodactyla; family Bovidae; genus Bubalus; species Bubalus bubalis. Next base: position 60,676,059 of record NC_059176.1, read on the forward strand.
AAGAGGGTCAGGGAAGAGGTCATTGAATCAGGCTTTGTTGAGTGGCTTTACTGATGTTTCAGCATTTATATATGTCATTGAACATATGCCAATTCTTATACTAGCGGAGCTTGAAGGTACCACGTGACTTCTGACTATCAGTATTAAGATCGAATTCTCAAAAATCAAACTCTTCTCATAATGACTATTTTGTGAAATAATACAGATGCCCAGAAAACTCTTATGTTCAAAACAATGTTCCCTTTTATTTTTAAAAACACTTACTCCAGGGCTCTTTAATTTATTCAATAAATATACTAGGTGTTAAGGTTGGGGATAGATGCTTGGCTTCAGGAGTGAGCAGACAGTCTCTGTTGTGGGGTAAATACAGCTTCAAGAAACAAACACAGAAACAAGCACCTGAAAGCATATAGAGGCAAAATAGAGAACAGTGACTCTGTGGGAACAGATAGTCATGCATGGAGGTGAGAGCTGGACCATATAGAAGGCTCAGCGCTGAAGAATTGATGCTTTCAAACTTTGGTGCTGGAGAAGTCTCTTGAGAGTCCCTTGGACAGCACAGAGATCAAACCTGTCAATCCTAAAGGAAATCAACCCTGAATATTCATTGGAAGGACTGATGCTGAAGCTGAAACTCTAGTACTTTGGCCATCTGATGCTAAGAGCTGACTCATTGGAAAAGACCCTGATGCTGGGAAAGATTGAAGGCAGGAGGAGAAGAGAACGATAGAGGATGCGATGGTTGGATGGCATCACCGATTCAGTGGACATGAATTTGAGCAAACTCTGGGAGATGGTGAAGAACAGCGAGGCCTGGTGTGCTGCAGTCCATGGAGTGGCAGAGTTGGACACAACTTAGTGACTGAGTAACAGAACAGCAAAATGTAGATTAGGGGTGGAGGGAATTCAAAGAACGTTTCCTGAAGCACACGTAGCTTGAGCTGCTTAAGCTCTACGGGATGGTAGAAGAAAACTGGATGGAATCAGGAGGGGAGTTAGAGAAAGAAAGATGAGCATGTGTAAAATCCTAATGGTGGAAAAGAAAGAAGAGAAACTGATTAGAGGACCAGGGAGAGAGAGACTTTAGAGCTGGAGGAGAGAGAATTTGAAGGAGGGAGGTGTGGGATGCAGCTGGAAAGTTGAGCACTGGCCAGACAATGCAGTGCTGTATTTTGTTCTTTCCCTAAGAATGATAAGATACCTTTCAATAGTGTTAAGCATGGAAGTCACGTTATCATATTTGTCCTTTGAAAAGATTATGTGAGCTGCAGGAATAAGGGGCTAAGGTAGACACATGTTCCAGGAAATGGTAACAGAGATAGTGAAGAAACAAATGGACTCAATAATAATTTGGCAGGTGAAGTAGAAAGGATTGGGTAATGGATTGGATGGTTCTGGAGGTGCGGGGCAAAGCATTCAGGGGTAACTGTACATTTGTATAACTGGCTGTGTGATGTTGTCATACATTACATGAAGCAACCCTGACCATTGGCGTCTGAAGCCTTAGTAACTGAAGCCATGGACTTGACTGAGATTCTTTAAAGGCAAAAAGTGAGAAGCGCAGGGTGAGAGACTCTAAATGATACAGACTGAGTAGAGGCTGACAATCCTGCAAAAGAATCAGCAAAGGTGCAGCAAAAAAAGTTAAGTAGGAAAAGAATAGAAAGAATGTTGTGTCATTCCTCAGATGGCTCATGGGGGTAAAGAATCTGCCTGCAGTGCAGGAGACACAGGAGATACAGGTTTGATCCCTGGGTCAGGAAGATCCCCTGGAGGAGGGAAATGGCAATTCACTCCAGTATTCTTGCCTGAAAAAATCCCATGGACAGAGGAGCCCAAGAGTCAGACACAGTTGAGTGATTAAGCATGGGTAGAGGTCGATGATCCTACCAAAGAAACAGCAGAGGTGCAGCAAAAAGATAAGTCAGAGAAGAATCAGAAGAATGTTGTGTCATAAAAATCAAAGGAAAAGGAGGGATGCACTGAGATGTCAACATGAGAACTGAAAATCATCTGCTGGATTTAGCAACATTGTGGCCATTGTGGTGAAAGTCTGTTGTGTCAAGTGAAGGGATATTACTAGTATTCTCATTCATATGGTGGATCAAGGAGCAAGTGGAAGGTTAGGAAATGGAAACTAAGAGCATCTACAGCTTTTTCAGGGATTTGACCAATAAGTACAAGAAGGGATGTAAAACAGTGACTAGAAGCTCTCATCACCAATCACAATTACAGATCCCATCTATGGGTTACAGGTACCAAATCTGTTCCAGCCTCAAAATTCAGGGCTTCAGATCCCTGCCTACCCCACCTTGAGCTTCTTCTGATAATCTCATGTATCTCAACCTTGTCATATTCCAAATGGAGCTTGTGCGGCTTTCCCTTGGTCTATACTTCCTCTTCCACCTGTTCTTCAGTGAATGAAAGTTTCCTTCACCCAGCTCAATAAGGCAGAAACCTGGGGGTCCCCTTCTCTTCCCTTCCCCCTCACTCTCAACCCACACATTTCAGTAATTATCAACTCTTACATCTCTCTCAAGTCTTCCCACTTCTCCCACTGGCATCTCAAAGGTACATGTTCTAAGAAGAACTCTTTTTTTTTTTTTTAATATTTATTTGCTCATTTGAGCGTGCCAGGTCTTAGTTAAGGCATGCAGGATTTTCAGTCTTCATTGCAGCATGCAGGATCTTTAGCTGTGGCATGTGAACTCTTAGTTGCAGCGGGTGGGATGTGGTTCCCTGACCAGGGATCAGATGGGTCCCTCTGAACTGGGGACACGGAATCTTAGCCACTGGACCACCAGGGAAGTCCCTGAGAGGAACTCTCGATTTACACCCTTGATCTTTCAATTCCCTCCTCTTACAGCCTTCCCAATTTACCATGTATCTCTGGTAGAAAAGAAACTGGAATCTGCCATGACTTTTTTTTTTCTCCCACATCCATCTGGTCAGAAAATCCTGTTGGCTCTTCCATTGACATATGTGCAGATCCTGACTGCTTCCTGTTGCCATTTGTGCTACCCTAGTCATGCCACCAAGACCTCTTGCTTGGGCTTTTGTGGCAGACCTGCTCTCGCTGCTTGTGTCTTTTCTTATGTACAGTTCCCCTCATGGAAGTCAAAGTCATCTATAGAGTCTTTTCTTGACTTCCATATCAAAAATCGGTACCCCCATTCTGCTTATCTTTTACATTTCCTGTTTCATTTCCTTCACAGCACATGCACTGATCACCTCCGGAAAGTCATGTAAATATTTGTTTTCTTGTTTATTTTATGTCTTTTCTCATCAGAATGCAAGCTTCATGAGAGACAGTCATGTTTACTGCTTTATTTTCAGTGCCTTATCCAGTGTCTGGAGCATAGTTGAGTGTGCTCAGTCATTAAGTCATTTCTGACTCTTTCCAACCCAGTAGACTGTAGCCTACCAGGCTTCTCTGACCATGAGATTTCCTAGGCAAAAATACTGGAGTGGGTTGCTGTTTCTTTTCCCTGGAATATAGTAAAGGCTCATTAAATAAATTCTGATTAAATAAATGTGAAAATTAGCGTTAGCAAAGGAAGTTAAGCTGGGACCAGGCCTGCTGATGAGGCCTAACTGTTTACTGGAGTTGTACTGATCTCAGGTGGCCTTGGCCTTTAGCAGCTTGAAGCAGGGTTTAGATTCCCAGGCAGAGATTGAGGTTAGTCCATGACCATGAGAACACAGAATCCTAACCACCACACCAATAGTCAGTGACAAGGCCCTGACCTTTCAGCTTTATAGAAAAGAATTCCCACGAAGACAAAAAGTAGTAAAAAAAAAAAAAAATTAAGTATTTATTAGGAGGAAAAAAGAGTATAGTACATGTGGATAGACACAGGGGCAGACTCAGAGAGAGAAAGGTGCCCTCTTGGCAGTTTAAATCACTTACACAGGGCATTTCTTCTGGGTTACCTTTGTCCAATCATTTTGATTTGCAAGGTTCTCTGAGTCTGTATTGTGAAAGTCATTTAGTCATGTCTGACTCTTTGAGACCTCATGGACTGTAGCCCACCAGGCTCATCTGTCCATTTAATTCTCCAGGACAGAATACTGGAGTGAGTAGCTGTTCCCTTCTCCAGGGGACTTTCCCAACCAAGGTCTCTGGCATTGCAGGTGGATTCTTTACCATCTGAGCCACCAGAGAAGAACTGACTCATTAGAAAAGACCCTGATGCTGGGAAAGCTTCAAGGCAGGAGGATAAGGGAACGACAGAGGATGAGATGGTTGGATGGCATCACTGACTCAATGGACATGAGTTTGAACAACCTCCAAGAGATAGTGAAGAACAGGGTGGCCTGGTGTGCTACAGTCCATGGGGTTGCAAAGAGTGGTACACGGCTTAGCAACTAAACAACAATGGTTGATAGGTATCGCTTACTACGGGATGGCTTACTATGGGCTGGCTCCTTTTTGACCTCCAAAGAGCTTTCTAGCTGGGAAGGTTTCCTTGATTTTGAGAATGAGAAATATTTGGTCTCTTATCTTTTATCTGGGCAGGGCCCAGCCTCCTCTATGGACTGTCCTGCTATTGATATGTTGGAGTTTCTCTCTACAGGAAATGAACTCAAATTGCTTACTTTGGGGAGGCCCATCTACCTCTTACCTCAATGTAAGTTTTTGGCAGCTGATAGGAGATGAAGATGTAGACATAGAAAAAAATATGAAAAAAAATTCGTTTAAAAAAATACCAGATTTGCATGTTTTATGTTATGAATTCCAGTTGTTGGTTTTATTATAGAAAATGTATAAGTGGATGGTATCAGGTAAATATGAGTGGCCTGCTGATTCTCCAGTACAATTTGAAGGCTGCTGTAAATTTCTATTTTTTTCAGAAGTAGTCTTGCTTATTAATGAATTCAATTTCTCTCCATGCATTCCCTGAACTAAACATTATTGTCTGACCTGACAAAGCAAATCCATCCTTTTAAAATTATAAACATTATTATTGAATTGATTTGGATAGAAACAAAATTATTAGATGTTTGGCAGGAAGCAGCACTAGTCACATCAGGAAAATTTTCATCCAAGCTGATAAAGAAGTTGATTAGGAGGGAGGCACCAAGGAGCAGATTGTCATTTGAGATGATGTGTGGTACAAATAAATAAATAAGAAATCTTATTTGCTTTCTGCTGTCAAAATTTCTGTGAAAGAGTTGAGCTTCCAAATTCATAGAAAAAGAGATCAGATTTTGTTGTACCAGAAGCAAGGAGTTGGGGGAGGGGAAATTGGAAGAAGGTGGTCAGAAGGTACAAACTTTCAGTTATAAGATGAATAAATACTAGGGATATAATGTACAATATGATGACTGCAATTAACACTGATGTATGATATGTACGAAGGTTAAGAGAATAAATCCTGAGTTCTTGTGACATGCGAAGATACTGTTTTTCTTTCTGTGGTATTTATATGAGATATGGATGTTAGCTAAATTTATTGTCATTATTCCTGGATATGTCAGTCAGTCTGTATGCTGTGTGCCTTAAACTTATTCAATGCTGTATGTCAATTCTGTCCCAATAAAACTGGACAAAAAGTTGGGTGTTGTGGACAAGAGTCAAGGAAGAAATAAAGTAAACATCATGAATAGGTCAGGAAAGGTTTTCTACAAGGCTAGGAGAAGCCTGGGAAACAGGACAGACAAGGTGATCAGGAAGGGTGTTCAAGAGACTGAAGACAGTTAGTCTGAAGCCAAGAGTTGGTGAGAGAAACTGGTACATTTCTATTGCATTTCTCCAAGTCTATAGTGCCCTTCTGAGCACTGCATGGTACATTACCCCCAGGCCATTGCAACAAATAATTCGTTCACACTTCAGTGCAGGTAGGAAAGAAATGGCACCATTTTGACTTCCAACTGGTACTCCCATGTCTTCAAGGGAAATGAGTACTTCTTACCTCTACAAGCATCTTCCCACTGCAAGTAAGGAAGTAAGCAAATTTATGTACCTGGCTTGCAAACAGCATATCTTTTTTTTTTTTTTTTTTAATTCAGAGACTGTCATTCTTGGTTTCTTTTGTGAGAAACAGTTCCCATAACAACGTGGGAAGTTGGACCTCTGGGGGACCTCCTGCGGAGCTCTGGAATCTTCTTTGCCTCCGAGGTAGGGAGAATGCCAGCATCCTATCCCGCACAGACTCCCTTGTTGTTGTGGCTTGTATCTGGAAGTGAGCCAATCCCTGAACACCACAGGCAAATCTCTTCTCTCAGTGTACTGTAAATTATGCAGCTTCTCAAATGGCAAAGCTGTATTTTTAAACCTATCAACTCATGAGTAAAAGAAGGAACTACTGTAAAATATTCTCATAGCCTGAAAAATAGATGTGAGTCTCAAGGTGTTTTAAACACTGATCTTGATAAAATACTTGGTACATTTTAAATAGGTTGTATGAATGTATGCACATGAAAACACGTATATTGCTTAAGAAGATTATCCATGTAAATTTTCTAAAGAATGTTGTTTTAGGAAAAAAATAACAGAACTTAGCAAAATTTGCTTCTTTGTTAACTGCAGCTTAGATGCATAACTCTGGTAGTTGGACCATAAAGCAAATGTAGTTAGAATGAAGTTAGAAATTCAGAAAGTCAGAGTTGTATGGTAACACATAGAAATACATGGAAGTATCCTATTTTTAATAAGTCCACTTTGTAGTTGCTCTTTAATTTTTAAATAAATTTTGTTGGGGTAATTTGTCGATTGTGTTAAATGAATGTATTATCTCTAATTCATTATTAAAATTTAGCTTGAAGGAAATGATTGGCTGGGGCACAGTAGTATCTTTGTAGTGAAAGTTTTGCAACAATAGATCTCTTTCTCTTCACATTATTTTATATTTCTAGACTTGCTATAATAGCCCAAATAATTCCATTATACAGGGCCTTCCCTAGTGGCTAAGAGGGTAAAGAATCTGCCTGCAATGCGGGAGACCCAGGTTCGATCCCTGGGTTGGGAAGATCCTCTGGAGAAGGAAATGGCAATCCACTCCAGTATTCTTGCATGGAGAATTCCATGGACAGAGGAGCCTGGCAGGCTATAGTCCATGGGGTTACAAAGAGTCAGACATGATTGAGTGACTAACACTTTCACTTTCTTTCACTTTTCATCATAATATTACCTTTACGTCTTCTGTAAATTGTACATAGCTATTTGTGTTATATCCATCCTCTTTTCTTCTGCTAGTTGAAATGAGAATTTGCCATATGATTTTTAACCCCAGCTTTCCCAACTGTATCCATCCTACATTTAAAAAAATAAGCAAGATAATGGTCAAAAAATATGCTATTGTTAACTGACCGACACACATGCTCTGTGCCATGCTAAGTTTCTTTAGTCATATCTGATTCTGTGCAACGCTATGGACTGTAGCCTGCCTGGCTCCTCTGTCCATGGGATTCTCTAGGCAAGAATACGGGAGTCGGTTGCCACTGACCAACACACAAGATGAAACTAAAAGGATTCTGCTTAATAAGATCTTGATTTAATTTTTTTCAGTCCATTTAAGTTGATTTGATTTGTTATGTTACAATGTAATACCATGAAATTTTTCATACAATAAAACTAAGAATTCAGAATTTACAAATCTAAATTATTTCCTTTAATGTGACCAGTAAAGGAATTAAATTGAACTTTATTTTATCTATACAGGGGCACAAATGCATACTTAATACAATTACTGGAAGTTTATGTTTTAGTTTTTCTTAGTTTAATATAACATTGGTGTCTTTGCAGAATAGAACATTGCCATTTGAAGTTTGTATGATGTTTCCTTATGGTCAGATTCAGATTTCAGTTCAGAGTTTTACATAAGAGATGCATTCACGAGAAGACAGATAATATCCATCACCCAGACAAGGTGTTATCTGATTTCTACATTATATATTATGGACATATAGTTACTGTTTCCCCTTGCCTCAGATGATTAAGTAATGTGGGGATATATTTACACACTGTTTAATAATCCCTCTCTTCATTCAAAATCCTCCTTAGAATTAAGTCTCTTTTTCTCTCTGTACAGCTGTTTTGCTATGGCTGGCAGGTCCATCTCCTTTATTATTTTTTTTCTTTCAGGTTTTGGAAAGCCCATTTATTAACCATTGAGGTGACCTCACTTATCAGATGGATTTTGAAAAGTGGCTAGTTTGCTCCCTATGAGCTTTTTCCTGTTGCAAGGATAAGAGTTTCTGTTTTTTAGCTCTCTACTTATCCAAGCTGAAATTAGATTTCTCCATTTTTTAGTATATACATATTAAGTCCATCTGGGGCTGCTTCTTGTATGTGTAACTAATTTCAGTTATTTTACTACACTCTTTTTCTTTTATATTTATTCTTATATATATCAGAAGGAAAGATAAAGATTTAAAATTGCTCATATGCCTTGGCAAAACTTGCTATTACTAAACATGTTTAAAATTTGGAGCAGATAGATCTTGTGTGACATTTGGTTGTAAGATTTTGTTAAGGCTATTCTTCAGACACGAGGTTTTCTCATCATTGCCTCACATGCACACAATCATGCATGCTGAGTTGATTCAGTCATGTCTGACTCTTCACAACTTTATGGACTGTAGCCTCCAGGCTGCTCTGTCCTTAAGATTCTCCAGGCAAGAATACTGTAGTGGTTGCCATGCCTTCCTCCAGGGGGTTTTCCTGGCCTGGGGATCAAACCCACATCCCCTGTCTTCTGCATTGCAGGCAGGTTCTTTACCACTAGTGCCACCCGGGAAACCCCATTGCCTCCCATACTGCTAGGCTATTTTAACTGTTACTGGTTTATGACATTTATTTCTTTCTACAAATGTTCTTCTCAGTTCTTTTCTCTGAGTTCACTTGCACCTCAGTGTGGATCTCTAAGTTCTGGTAATTCATATGTCCTCTGTGACCAGATTCTCTCTCCTTAGATGCACATGTCTATTCCCAAGTCTTCAGTATCATATATCAGTATCAGAACATGTGTCAGTTCAGTTTAGTTCAGTCACTCAGTTGTGTCCGACTCTTTGCGACTCCATGGACTGCAGCACGCCAGGCTTCCCCATCCATCACCAGCTCCTGGAGCTTGCTCAAACTCATGTCCATTGTGACGGTGATGCCATCCAACCACATCATCCTCTGTCATCCCCTTCTCCTCCTGCCTTCAGTCTTTCCCAGCATCAGGGTCTTTTCCAATGAATCTGTTCTTCTCATCAGGTGGCCAAAGTATTGGAGCTACAGCTTCAACATTAGTCCTTGCAGGCCAAGGGACTCTCAAGTGTCTTCTCTAACACCACAGTTCAAAAGCATCAATTCTTCAGTGCTCAGCTTTCTTTATGGCCTAACTCACATCTATACATGACTACTGGAAAAACCATCCTTTGATTAGATGGACCTTTGTCGGCAAAGTAATGTCTGTGCTTTTTAATATGCTGTCTAGGTTGGTCATAGCTTTCCTTCCAAGGAGAAAGCATCTTTTAATTTCATGGCTGCAGTCATCATCTGTGGTGGTTTTGAAGACAACAAAAATTAAGTCTGTCACTGTTTCCATTGTTTCCCCATCTATTTGCCATGAAGTGATGGAACCAGATGCCATGATCTTAGTTTTTTGAATGTTGAGTTTTAAGCCAGCTTTTTCACTCTCCTCTTTCACTTTCATCAAGAGGCTCTTCAGTTCCTCTTTGCTTTCTGCCATCAGGGTGGTGTCATCTGCATATCTGAGGTTATTGATATTTCTCCCAGCAATCTTGATTCCAGCTTGTGCTTCATCCAGGTGGCATTTCTCATGATGTTCTCTGCATATAAGTAAAATAGGCAGGGTGACAATATACAGCCTTGATGTACTTGTTTTCCAATTTAGAACCAGTCCATTTTTCCATGTCTGGTTCTAACTGTTGCTTCTTGACCTGCATACAGATTTATGAGGAGGCAGGTAAATTGATCTGGTATTCCCGTCTCTTTCAGAATTTTCCACAGTTTATCGAGATCCACACAGTCAAAGGCTTTGGCATAGACAATAAAGCAGAAGTAGATATTTTTCTGGAACTCTCCTGCATTTTCAATGATCCAATAGATGTTGGCAATTTGGTTTCTGGTTTCTCTGACTTTTATAAAACCAGTTTGAACATCTGGAAGTTCACGGTTCATGTATTGTTGAGTCCTAGCTTGGAGAATTTTGAGCATTACATTGCTAACATGTGAGATGAGTGCAATTGTGCTGTAGTTTGAAGATTCTTTCGTGTTGTCTTTCTTTGGGATTGGAATGAACACTGACCTTTTCCAGTCCTGTGGCCACTGCTGAGTTTTTCAAATTTGCTGGCGTATTGGTTGTAGCACTTTAACAGCATCATCTTTTAGGACCTGAAATAGGTCAACTGGAATTCCATCACCTCCACTAGCTTTGTTCGTAGTGATGCTTCCTAAGGCCCTCTTGACTTCACATTCCAGGATGTCTGGCTCTAGGTTAGTGATCACACCATCATGGTTATCTGGATTGTGAAGATCTTTTTTGTATAGTTCTTCTGTGTATTCTTGCCACCTTTTCTTAATATCTTCTGCTTCTGTTGGGTCCATACCATTTCTGTCCTTTATTGTAACCATCTTTGCATGAAATGTTCCCTTGGTATCTCTAATTTTGTGGAAGAGATCTCTAGTCTTTCCCATTCTATTATTTTCCTCTGTTTCTTTGCATTGATCACTGAAGAAAGCTTTCTTATCTCTCCTTGCTATTCTTTGGAACTCTGCATTCAGATGCTTATATCTTTCCTTTCCTTCTTTACTTTTAGCTTCTCTTCTTAGCTATTTGTAAGGCCAGCTTAGACAACCATTTTACCTTCTTGCCTTTCTTTTTCTTGGGTGTGATCTTGATCACTGCCTCCTGTACAATGTCACAAACCTCTGTCCATAGTTCTTCAGACCCTCTGTCTATCAGATCTAATCCCTGGAATCTATTTGTCACTTTCACTGTATAATATAATATATAAGGAGGGGACAGCAGAGGATGAGACAGTTGGATGGCATCACCGACTCAACGGACATGAGTTTGAGTAGACTCTGGGAGGCCTGGAGTACTGCAGTTCATGGGGTCTCAAAGACTCAGACATGACTGAGCAACTGAACTGAACTGAACTATATAATCATAAGTGATTTGATTTAGATCATACCTGAAAGGTTTAGTGGTTTTTCCCTACTTTCTTCAATTTAAGTCTGAATTGTGCAATAAGGAGTTCATGATCTGAGCCACAGTCAGCTCCGTTCTTGTTTTTACTGACTGTATAGAGCTTCTCCATCTTCGGCTAAAAAATATAATCAATCTGATTTTGGTACTGACCATCTAGTGATGTCCATATGTAGAGTCATCTCTTGGGTTGTTGGAAGAGAGTGTTTGTTATGACCAGTGCGTTCTCTTTGCAAAACTCTATTACCCTGGTTCATTCCGTATTCCAAGGCCAAATTTGCCTGTTACTCCAGGTGTTTCTTGACTTCCTACTTTTGCATTCCAGTCCCCTATAATGAAAAGGACATCTATTTTGGGTGTTAGTTCTAAAAGGTCTTGTAGGTCTTCATAGAACCGTTCGACTTCAGCTTCTTCAGTGTTACTGGTTGGGGCATAGACTTGGATTACTGTGATATTGAATGGTTTGCCTTGGAAACAAACAGATCATTCTGCCATTTTTGAGATTGCATCCAAGTACTGCATTTTGGACTCTTTTGTTGACCATGATGGCTACTCCATTTCTTCTGAGGGATTCCTGTCCACAGTAGTAGATATAATGGCCACCTGAGTTAAATTCACCCATTCCAGTCCATTTTAGTTCGCTGATTCCTAGAATGTCGACATTCACTCTTGCCATGTCTTGTTTGACCACTTCCAATTTGCCTTGATTCATGGACCTGACATTCCAGGTTCCTATGAAATATTGCTCTTTACAGCATCAGACTTTATTTCCATCACCAGTCACATCCATAACTGGGTGTTGGTTTTGCTTTGGCTCTGTCTCTTCTTTTCTTTCTGGAGCTATTTCTCCACTCTTTTCCAGTAGCATATTGGGCACTTACCTACCTGGTGCATTCATCTTTCAGTGTCCTATCTTATTCATGGGGTTCTCAAGGCAAGAATACTGAAGTGGTTTGCCATTGCCTTCTCCAGTGGACCACGTTTAGTCAGAAATCTCCACTGTGACCCATCTGTCTTGGGTGACCCTACATGACATAGCTCATAGTTTCATTGAGTTAGACAAGGCTGTGGGCCGTGTGATTATTTTGGTTTGTTTTCTGGGATTTTGAGTTGTTAGTAACATGTATAACTGTTAATGTTAGTAACGTATATATTATGTCATAATATGTATAATAGCCATCATGGTCAACAAAAGAGTCCAAAATGCAGTACTTGGATGCAATCTCAAAAATGGCAGAATGATCTCTGTTTGTTTCCAAGGCAAACCATTCAGTATCACAGTAATCCAAGTCTATGCCCCAACCAGTAACACTGAAGAAGCTGAAGTCGAACGGTTCTATGAAGACCTACAAGACCTTTTAGAACTAACACCCAAAATAGATGTCCTTTTCATTATAGGGGACTGGAATGCAAAAGTAGGAAGTCAAGAAACACCTGGAGTAACAGGCAAATTTGGCCTTGGAATACGGAATGAAGCAGGGCAAAGACTAATACAGTTTTGCCAAGAAAATGCACTGGTCATAGCAAACACCCTCTTCCAACAACACAAGAGAAGACTCTACACATGGACATCACCAGATGGTCAACACCGAAATCAGATTGATTATATTCTTTGCAGCCAAAGATGGAGAAGCTCTATACAGTCAGCAAAAACAAGACCAGGAGCTGACTGTGGCTCAGATCATGAACTCCTTATTGCCAAATTCAGACTTAAATTGAAGAAAGTAGGGAAAACCACTAAACCATTCAGGTATGACCTAAATCAAATCCCTTATAATTATACAGTGGAAGTGAGAAATAGATTTAAGGGACTAGATATGATAGATAGAGTGCCTGATGAACTATGGACTGAGGTTGTGACATTGTACAGGAGACAGGGATCATGACCATCCCCATGGAAAAGAAATGCAAAAAAGCAAAATGGCTGTCTGGGGAGGCCTTACAAAGAGCTGTGAAAAGAAGAGAAGCGAAAAGCAAAGGAGAAAAGGAAAGATATAAGCATCTGAATGCAGAGTTCCAAAGAATAGCAAGAAGAGATAAGAAAGCCTTCTTCAGCGATCAATGCAAAGAAATAGAGGAAAACAACAGAATGGGAAAGACTAGAGATCTCTTCAAGAAAATTAGAGATACCAAGGGAACATTTCATGCAAAGATGGGCTCAATAAAGGACAGAAATGGTATGGACCTAACAGAAGCAGAAAATATTAAGAAGAGGTGCCAAGAATACACAGAAGAACTGTACAAAAAAGATCTTCATGACCCAGATAATCACGATGGTGTGATCATTCACCTAGAGCCAGACATCCTGGAATGTGAAGTCCAGTGGGCCTTAGAAAGCATCACTATGAACAAAGCTAGTGGAGGTGATGGAATTCCAGTTGAGCTACTTCAAATCCTGAGAGATGATGCTGTGAAAGTGCTATACTCCATATGCCAGCAGACTTGGAAAACTCAGCAGTGGCCACAGGACTGGAAAAGGTCAGTTTTCATTCCAATCCCAAAGAAAGGCAATGCCAAAGAATGCTCAAACTACTGCACAATTGCACTCATCTCACACACTTGTAATGCTCAAAATTCTCCAAGCCAGGCTTCAGCAATACATGAACCGTGAACTTCCATATGTTCAAGCTGGTTTTAGAAAAGGCAGAGGATCAGAAAGGCAAGAGAGTTCCAGAAAAACATCTATTTCTGCCTTATTGACTCTGCCAAAGCCTTTGACTATGTGGATCACAATAAACTGTGGAAAATTCTGAAAGAGATAGGAATACCAGACCACCTGACCTGCCTCTTAAGAAACCTATATGGAGGTCAGGAAGCAACAGTTAGAATTGGACATGGAACAACAGACTGGTTCCAAATAGGAAAAGGAGTACGTCAAGGCTGTATATTGTCACCCTGCTTATTTAACTTATATGCAGAGTACATCATGAGAAACCCTGGGCTGGAAGAAGCACAAGCTGGAATCAAGATTGCTGGGAGAAATATCAATAACCTCAGATATGCAGATGACACCACCCTCATGGCAGAAAGTGAAGAGGAACTAAAAAGCCTCTTGATGAAAGTAAAAGAGGAGAGTGAAAAAGCTGGCTTAAGGCTTAGCTTAAAGCTTCGTCAGAAGACGAAGATCATGGCATCTGGTCCCATCGCTTCATGGGAAATAGATGGGGAAACAGAGGAAACAGTGGCAGACTTTATTTTTTGGGGCTCCAAAATCACTGCAGATGGTGACTGCAACCATGAAATTAAAATACGCTTACTCCTCGGAAGGAAAGTTATGACCAGCCTAGACAGCATATTAAACAACAGAGACATTACTTTGTCAACAAAGATCTGTCTAGTCAAGGCTGTGGTTTTTCCAGTAGTTATGTATGGATGTGAGAGTTGGACTGTGAAGAAAACTGAGAGCCGAAGAATTGATTCTTTTGAACTGTGGTGTTGGAGAAGACTCTTGAGAGTCCCTTGGACTGCAAGGAGATCCAACCAGTCTGTTCTACAGGAGATCAGCCCTGCGATTTCTTTGGAAGGAATGATGCTAAAGCTGAAACTCCAGTACTTTGGCCACCTCATGTGAAGAGTTGACTCATTGGAAAAGACTCTGATGCTGGGAGGGATTGGGGGCAAGAGGAGAAGGGGACGACAGAGGATGAGATGGCTGGGTGGCATCACTGACTCAATGGACGTGAGTCTGAGTATACCCCAGGAGTTGGTGGTGGACAGGGAGGCCTGGCGTGCTGCGATTCATGGCGTCGCAAAGAGTCAGACACGACTGAGAGACTGAACTGAACTGACTGAAAATTTTAAGCTGATGATTTTCAAATTCTTCTTTCTGGTACTGAATTTTTTTTGACTTCTGATTTAAATGTAGATGCAGCATCTTCATTTGGTTGTTCAATAGTTGTGTCAAACTTAAGTTTGCCAGTATTGACCCTGTGATTTCTCTCATGTAATATGCTTCATCCTTAGTCATCCTCTTCTCAATAGATAACATCAAGTTTTATCCAGTTATTTTGCCCAAAGTAATTTAGTCATTCTTGACTCCTTCCACTCTTGCCACTCTATATGCAGTCTGTTAATAAATATACATCCCATGTCCTTGAAACATACCTATTATCACACCCTGTCTACAGCATTGTTAGCTTTCACCTGGACAACTACAATTGTCTCCTAATTGACGTCCTCTCGTAGTCAGGACATGTATAGTCTGGATTCTAGAGTAGCTCTTGTAGACCCACTGGAGCTACATTTATCACTTACATTAAATTCTTCTGAATGACATCCATCCATCTGTCTCGGGAGCCTTGCTTATCCTGATGTTTTCACTTTCTTCAGCAACTTTTATTTGCCATAGGTACTTGAGTATCTAAGCTTATCCATTCTGCAAGACAGTCTGAATCCTGTCTATTCCATAAAAGTGTTCCTGATTCTCAAGTCAAAAGCACTATGTCTCTTGGAAATCTCACAACACATTTTTAATGTAATTTATTTCCATTTTTTTCAAACTACCTAGTAATATTTGTTAGAAAAGTAAAACAAGTTTATTTTGAAAATTGAATCAATTCAGAGAGATATGTTTAAAATAAAGTATCTCTTTATCTCCACCCTTGATTCCAAAAAGTAATTAGCTACTGTTAACAATTTCTCATATTGAAAATATTTTCCCAGATTTATCATATGCCTTTTGACTTAGCTGCTTATAATATTTACTTTACTGAATAATTAAAGACATATTAACTTGGCCAGTCATTCCCTTCTATCTGTGTTAGAATGTGATATCCATAAATGTTCACAGTATCTGATCCATTAGAGGTACACAGCTACTCTGTAAAATGGGAGAAAACAAAGTCAGTAATAGAAGCTTTTAAGCTTCTATCCTTGCTGAGCAATGTTTCATGATAATTCAATCACATGCTATGGAACCCAGTGAAAATTTAAGCATGGATTTCAATAAATGTATTTATATGCCCCGAATAACACCCTATATCATGCCACTATGCTACTCAGCTGATTTATAACAACCATATCCAACTTCTTTTTTAAGAAACCTTTTAATTTTAAAAATGTATAGAGTTTTTGTCCTTGACCTTCTTTAGAGATATTACTGAAAAATCAAGCTAAAAACTCTCCAAAATCTCATAAATTACCCCACTCTTATAGCTTACATCATCCTGCCTCTTCTTTGACAGCTGAATTAATTTTTAAAAAGTCCCATGAAGTCATCCTCAGCCATTCATTATCCCAGGCTTGTAGCTAAGCCCTATATCGGCATTTGCCAACCCATCCTTCTAGTCGTCTCCTGATGAATTGGCCTTGAGTGATTGTGGGCTGTATCCCTGTCCTTTCACTGACTCCCTTTTCTCTTGTAGGCCATTGTTCCCTCTTCTAGGAATCTTACTGGAAGCTACAACAAGCAGAGACAAAGACATGCTTCATGATTACCTCCACCACCTGAAGCCAAGCGCTCCTGCACAGAGCTCCAACTTGATCGAGTTATTTGATAGTTCACTCTACTTCTCACCCATTTCTCTGCCTATAGTTCCCATCCTCTATATTTCTACCAGCTGGCTTCTTCCCAAGGTGCCATTCATTTATATAAATTCTCTTTACTTCTACAATTCTTTAATGACAAAGGAAAATAATTTTTATCACTCTGTACCTCTTTTACATCTGGCAGCTATAGCTCTGGGCAATGCTTTCTGTCTATAGTTAGGGACTGTGGCTGTCTGCATCGGGGTTGGAGCTCCTTAAAGATGGAGATAGGCATATCCAACTATCTATTCACTGGGTGTAGCTCAAAAATAATATTTCAATCTATGTGACAATAATGACTTGACTGAAAGTAAGAAGTGCTACACATTGATTCTTTCCAATTCTACTAGTAGGACCCAGCCATATGACCCAAGTAAATGGCAGTGGAGGCTGGAAAATGTAGTCTTTTCCTGTAGGAGGACTGGGAAGGAATGGTAATGAATGAGCATCTAGAAAGCCTCTGTCACACTCTCCACATTCAAATATATCTCATCCAGTAAAGATAGTCACATGGAGAAGGCAGTGGCACCCCACTCCAGTACTCTTGCCTGGAAAATCCCATGGACAGAGGAGCCTGGTAAGCTGCAGTCCATGGGGTCGCTAAGAGTTGGACACGGCTGAAGGACTTCACTTTCACTTTTCACTTTCATGTATTGGAGAAGGAAATAGCAACCCACTCCAGTATTCTTGCCTGGAGAATCCCAGGGACAGGGGAGCCTGTTGGGCTGCCGTCTATGGGGTCGCACAGAGTTGGACACGACTGAAGTGACTTAGCAGCAGCAAAGATAGTCACATAGAGCAATACTGTGCCCAGGGACACATACATAGCAGACGTTGCATGGCAATACATTGTTCTTTATTTAATCCTAGGTATGAAAAAGATTTGAAAGCTGATTACAGAAGAGCAATGCCTTTGTACCACATTGACATTTTCATAGAAATTATTGAATTCGGAAGTAAGACAGCAACTGGACTAGTCATCTATGGAAGGAGCCAAAGCCATTTCCCTTTAAAAATTCATAGTATTTTAAATAAATGGAGCATCCTGCCATTTACATTTCTCTCTATGGCTAGATGGGGGGGAAGCTGTAACAATTAGGAAACATTATGATCAACTTGGATTTTATTATTTTGGGAATGTTTCACCCAGTAGTTCATTTCACAGTTATTAGTAATTTTTTTCATACATTACCGCCTCACTAATCTGCCATTCCTCATATAGATCACATGGCACTTCCTGCATTCTCATATTTTACAAGTTAATAAACAAAGGAATTCATCAGTTCTGGCAAGCCCAGTAGAAACGTTCATCAGAAACTAACACAGCATTGCAAAGCAGTTATACTCAAAAAAGGGGAGGAGCTGGCCTCTGGATCTTTCTTCTTGAATCCATTCTTTCACAGTCTTCTCAATCTCAGTTAGTGGAAATTCTATCCTTTCACTTCAGGTCAGTTCAGTTGCTCAGTTGTATCCGACTCTTTGCTACCTCATGGACTGCAGCATGCCAGGCCTCCCTGTCCATCACCAACTCCCGGAGTTTACTCAAACTCATGTCCATTGAGTTGGTGATGCCATCCTCTGTTGTCCTCTTCTCCTCCTGTCTTCAATCTTTCCCAGCATCAGGGTCTTTTCAAATGAGTCAGTTCTTTGCATCAGGTGAAAGGCATCCTTTCACTTAGTCAGGCTCATATTCTTGCAGTTATCTCTGAGAACCCTTCTTCAAATCCCACCTACAGTACCTTGCTGCTGCTAAGTCGCTTCAGGCGTGTCTGACTCTGTGCGACCCCATAGATGGCAGCCCACCAGGCTCCACCATCCCTGGGATTCTCCAGGCAAGAACACTGGAGTGGGTTGCCATTTCCTCCTCCAGTGCATGAAAGTGAAAAGTGAAAGTGAAGTCCGTCAGTCTTGTCTGACTCTTAGCGACCCCACAGACTGCAGCCTACCAGGCTCCTCTGTCCATGGGATTCTCCAGGCAAGAGCACTGGAGTGGGGACCTACAGTACCTTAGGAAATGGCTATTGTTGGTCCCTTCAAGATTTACCTAGTGTCTGACTATGTTGTTCCACCTCCAGTGCCACCCTCATCAGCTCTCACCCAGGCTACTAGAGTTGCCTGCTGATTGGTCTCTCACAATGGACACTCAACTCTACTGTCATTGCTCAACACAACAGCCAGAGTTATCTTTCCAAAACATGCCTCACTTCCAGTGCGCCCCTTAGATTATAAACCAGAAGTCCATACTCTGATTCCCCTCTGTGCATACCTAATCTACTCCTTTTGACTTCTTGGATCTTATCCATTCTTCCCTTCCTTCCTTCCTTTTATCTGTTCTTTCATTCTTGCTTATACTTGTTCCTCTTTAAGTCTCATGGAAATGTCCCTCTCTATTTTGTCAAATTGTGATCTGTTCTTCATCATTCTGTACCTTCATTCTCTGTCTTATTTTTCCTTGAGAGCAATTACCTCCTAATACACAACACTTTTCTTATTTATTTGATTAATTCTGCCTTTCCTCACTAGAATAAAAATTCCATGCAAACAGGGACTGCTGTATTCCAAGTACTTAGTACATGACTGACACATTGTAGGAGCTCAGTAAATATTGGTTTAATATATTCAGTGAAATGACAGAGAAAAAAATAAAATAACTGTCCACTT
The DNA here is from genome assembly GCF_019923935.1 of Bubalus bubalis. Classification (NCBI taxonomy): domain Eukaryota; kingdom Metazoa; phylum Chordata; class Mammalia; order Artiodactyla; family Bovidae; genus Bubalus; species Bubalus bubalis. The sequence continues at coordinate 60,695,408 of NC_059176.1, forward strand.
CACAGGACTGAGTTTCTGATTAAGTTAGTTTTTACTTTGCACATTATAAAGCACTATTTACACATGTGGCTTCCTGGGTAGCTCAAACAGTAGAGAATCTACCCACAAAGTGGGAGACCTGGATTTGATCCCTGAAGATCCCCTGGAGCAGGGCATGGAAACCCATTCCGATATTTTTTCCTGGAGAACTCCCATAGACAGAGAAGACTGGTGGGATACAGTCCATGGGATCTCAAAGAGTCGAACACGACTGAGCTACTAACACACGCACAAGATTTACATATATAATTGTCCATGCTAATAATAAAACCCAAACATTATAGAGTTTACTTAAACAAGGTGCTGTGAAAAGCTTACTTAAACAGATTATGAAGTGTAGCCATAAGAAAAAACATTATATATTGGATTATATTAAAACCAAGAGTATCTGTTAAAGGCCACAATTAAGTGAATAAAATGACCTCTAAATTGAGGAGGAATATATTGCAGTACACATCTGCTTCTGCATGCTCAGTTATGTCCAACTCTTTGCGACTCCATGGACTGTAGCCCACCAGGTTCCTCTGTTCATGGGATTTCCCAGGCAAGAATACTGGAGTGGGTTGCCATTTCCTGCACCAGGGGATCTTCCTGACCCAGAGATCGAACCAGAGTCTTCACACAGAAAACTCATATCCAGAATATATACAGAATTCCTACAAATCAGTGAGAGACAATTCAATATGAAAGATTAATAAAGTAGCTGAATATATGTTTAATAAAAGAGGATATTCAAATAATCGATAAATATGTCAAAAGTTACACAAATTTTTAATCATCAGGAGAAATGGGAATTAATTTCACATGAGATATGATACACACCAAGAATTATAGAAAAGGTTATAAGGCAGAAAATGCTAAATATTGGTGATGAAATGGACTATCTACCAGACACTGCTTTGTTATTATTGTTCAGTCGCTAAGTCGTGTGTGACTCTTGGTGACCCCATGGACTGCAGCATGCCAGGCTTCCCTGTCCTTCACCATCTCCCAGAGTCTGCTCAAACTCATGGCCATTGAGTCAGTGATGCCATCCAACCATCTCATCCTCTGTTGCCACCTTCTCCTCTTGTCCTCAATCTTTCCCAGGATCTGGATCTTTTCCAGTGAATTGGCTTTTCCCATCAGGTGGCCAAAGTTTTGGAGACACTGGCCAAACTATTTGACTAGACACTACCGGTGGAAGTTAAAACTGGTACAACTGCTTTGGAAAACTGTTTAGCAGTAGCTATTAAAGCTGGACATATGCCTACCTTTTGTGACAGCAGTTAGGAATATACCCGATAAGAATGCTTATATAAGCGGTATCATATGATATTTATCTTTCTGTGTCTGACTTATTTCACTCAGTATGACAGTCTCAATGTCCATCCATGTTGCTATATATGGCATCATTTAGTTCTTTTTTATGGCTGAGTAATATTCATATATATGTATGTATATGCCACAACTTCTTTATCCATACCTCTGTCAATGGACATTTAGATTGCTTCCATGTGCTGGCTATATGTGGAATCTAAAAAAATGGTAAAAATGAACTTATTTACAAAACATAAATAGAGCCACAGGTGTATAACACAAACTTATGGTTACCAGGGGGAAAGCAGGAGTAGGGGATAAGTTGGGAGACTGGGAATGACATATACACACTACTAGATATTAAAACTGATAACTAATGAGTACCTATTGTAGAGCACAGGGAACTCTACTCAGCACTCTGTGATGACCTAAATGGGAATAGAATCTAAAAAATCATGGGTATATGTATAACTGATGTACTTTCTTGTACAGCAAAAGCTAACACAACCTTGTAAATAAATTATACTCTAATTAATTTTTAAAATTTTTAGACTAGTTTTTAAAAAAATAATTCTTATATATGTTTACCCCAGAACAGCACTATTTACTGTGTCCTGACCTTGGACACTATCCACATGGCCAGAATACTAGGATAGATAAATAAGTTGGGGTATATTCATACAATAAATACTTTGGGAATGAGCAACCCACAGTTGTATACATTTTGTATCTATCTCATAAACAAGTTTGTGCAGAAAACCAGACACAAAAGGATCCATGATGAATGATTCTGCTGATGTTCAAAAACAGACCAAACTAACCTGTGCTGCTTGACTGTTAAGGCAGAGGCTGGCTTTGGTGGTGGAGGTAAGGAGCAGGAGGGTAGCTTCTGAAATTCTTGACGACTCTATGTCTTGATCCAGATATGTTCAGTTTATAAACATGTGAAACATGTGCTGTTTTGTATGTGTATCATACTTCAAAGTTAAACAAGAAAGAAGCAAAAGTGAAAAAGATTCTCTTTGCCCACTTTATTCTATTACCTTTTGAAATAACAATTGCCATATCCCTTTTATAGAAGTCCAGAGACATGGAAATCTAGTCTCAAATGCATAATGCATCTTATTAGGATGGCACATTCAGAAACCAGGATTGTAAGTGGGCACTTTTCAGGAAGGAAAATTCAAGTCTAAGATAATGTATATGACCATGTTCAATGTAAGATCATTGCGATGATGGTGATACATCATAAGGCAATGGATAAATAGAGATGGGTGTCGTAATGCAAGGGATAAATCATACTGGGATATTTACTTACTTCTTGACAAATTCAGTTTTTAGCTGGTCCAGCATTGCTCTTTCATTCTATTAGGGGTAACTGATATGCTGCATAATATTTTTCTCACCCACAGTTGCTTCCTTCTGATGCTGGTTTGGGGACCACAGGGAAGGAGTGTTGACAGGCATGCCTTTGGATGCAGCCTGGATCCCAAGCAGGAATATTTGGAGATTGTTTTCTCTGTTTTGGGAGCAAACATAAAGCAGTACTTGTAAATTAAGCCTAGATTTATTTGTGGCTTGTGTGACCATCGGAGGTGAGTTGCTTAAGGCTGGCACCTCCTGCCCTCCTGAGAAAAGAGCTGGAGGCCACAAGGGCTGGGGTTCCTGTAGTCCTTGGGCTACTGGGCAGCATGGCCAGGGAAAAGCTGCAGAGGAAAAGGCAGGGATTAGGAGGGCATGAGAGGCTGGTTCCATTAAGTTGAGGAGCCAAAGCGCCTGTTGTCCTTTAACCAGCACCAGCAAGGGAAATGACCCTGACCCTTTGCAAAACACCACGCGGCTTGCAGTGGACGCTTAACCAGTGGCCGCCTGGCCTGGGCTGCAGATTTCAATCTGCACTAAAGTTTTATCTCTCCCTCTCTCCCTGTGCCAGTTTTCCCAATGTTTCTCGACATCACATTAACTCCCCTCCCAGTACAATAATCGACTCCAATCTGCTATTATCACGGAAATAGAAGAGGTAAAGTGCCTGTAATAGGATCCAAATCAAATCACTTTCACTTCAGCCGGCTTTTGCTGTAAAGCCAAGGATTCCCCAGAGAGATTCAATACAGAGAAACACCTGCAGACACAGGCTGAGGCCCGGAGAGTAGATGGAACACGACAGGCCTCGCTGGCCTGTAGCATCTCCTTAGTTACAAGACTCTCACCTCGGGAGTAATGACCTGAGGCAGGCTCCGATAAACCGGGACCTCCAAAGCAGAGTCAGGATCTGACTCCCACTCCATTCGACCTGTCCGGAAGCAACATGTTAGTTTGCAATTCACAGCACTGGGGCTCTGGTTACATGTCCTTCCCTGAAGTGTTGGCTTTCATGGGTGTTGCTTTGCCATGAATGACTGCTTGTTCTTTGAGCAGTCTACCCTCAAGGAAAGAATTACACGTACGTATTTGCTCTTAAGAAGTAAGAAAGGTCAGAGCAAATTGAATTGAACGTAATTCAGACCTGGCCGGTGCAGGGAGATTGGGAAAGCCCAGGGAATCTTCCCTTCAGTCATTTCTGCACTAACATGGCACACTTTGACTCTCATGATGCATTCCCAGATGGTTGTAAGTTAAGGCCCTTTAGAGTGAAGTCTTTTCTGTAGATGAGTCCATCAGTTCACATCTATTTTGTTGACTTTTGCCCATGCCTGTTCCTGGTTATACAGCAATGCTACATACATTTGTGATCATACCCTGACTTCTCATGTGGGCTCAGACTCTGACACTGACACGGACTTGGCAGGAAGCTCTTATAGTGTATGCTGACTTACATGCCAGATTCTGAAGATTCCTGTTGCACAGACTAATTGATAGTTCCAGTAAGTGAGTTATCAGATAAGCAAAAAGAATAATTATAATCTTCATTTCACAGACCTACTTAAAAAATGACAGCAGATATTTCCAGAGCAAACAATTGAGTGGAAACATCCTTAACAGAAGTTTCCTCCAGTATTCACTTCTAGTTTTGCCTTAGAATGGCATCTGAAAAGCAGGAAAAAATGGGTTCAGTAATAATTTAAAAAGATCAAAATCAAAGATGCTATGCTTGCATTAAAGTTTTACCCCTTTATAGTCATGTGACTTTGACAAATATCTTAATCTTTTTGAACCTTGAGTTCCAATGGAATGGAATCTATCAATGGAATAGGTTCCAATCAATGGAATCTATCCTCCTACACAGTCATGAGTGTTACATAGGGCCAGGATTTAGAAGTGCTTTGTTATTTCTAAATCAATATACTGATATAAGGAAGTACAAATTTCATGAAGGTTTTTGTAATCAAGGTTTTAAAAGGTAAAACAATGAATATTTCCTCTGAAAATAAATTTAAAAGGATTAAGAAGTATCTGTAATGATTTGAAATATGGGACCCTTCTCAGGAGTGGTTCTGTGCTCAGACAGCTTGATCATGGCCAGCATGTAGTCTTATCAGACCAGATCTCTGTCCTCAGGGCAACTGAGATTGTGACAGGGTAGGCAACTTGCAGGACCTTAGGGGCCAGGTGAATTTGAAAGTTGTGGCTTCGGAAAGGGTCATTGCAGGCTTCTTGTGAGAAGAAGGGAAGAGGCATTCTCAGTGGACCACTGAAGGGATTCTCTAGGGATGACCCCATTAGTAGGATTTATGTCTGGGTTTCTGCATGATCTCAGAAGCCTTAAATTATATGCTGGATCTAAGGAAAAATGGTTTCATGGGGAACATTGATATGAGAGAATAGTCAATTGCTGTTAACAGTGACAAGTGTGTATCCTTTAAAGCCCTTGTTATAGTTTGCTTTTAGCACCCCATCTGAGGCTTTCAGAAGACAAGAGGGTGTAGTGTGAGTGTGGCAGGGTCAAAACTAAGTTGAGACAGGGTGATATCTCCTCTTATTATACAAATGGCTACCTGAAGCCAAGATAGGTCAGATTTTATGCAATTCGTTCATTTAATGAAAATATGTATCAAATATATAGATAGTGATTTAACATGCATAGCTTTGGGGAGGTTTTTTTCCTTTTACAGATACAAGGGTACATAAAAAAAAAATCAGACAGTCCAGGTGGAGGTTTGAAAAGAATGATTGTTTTTATTCTGTCTGCTCAACAGATGTCTGTTGCATGCCCACAGTACCTGAAGCACATGGATCATGAGACGTCCTTCATGTTTCCGTGGTGTGTGTGTCCCGCATTGAGGACATAGGAGGGCTATTAGGCTCTCAATGCAAGAAGGTCTGCTCATGGAGAGCACTTGAGGAAGAAGGGCAGAGAACTTGTGTCACACTTGCTGGGGACTTGCTGGGGAATGCTCCTGGAGAGGCGATGCTCGCGTGCACACAGGGAGTTAGAGTAGGAGGCTGTCAGATGGAGAGAGCAAAGGGAGGAGGCAGTCCCAGGAATAAAAACATTAGGTGGAGAATTATGGAGGTACGATGGAAGCATGTAACAAACATCGTTTTCCTGGGTGCACTGGTGAGTTCACCAGAAATTCCTACACCAGTGAAAACACACACTTTCTTTCACAAGAACTGACTTACACTTCTGACAGAAGAATGCAAAACCCTTAGCAGCCTATGACTTTAAAATGGTTAGCGTGCACAGGGAATGATCACCAGGAGCAGCTGTCCCAGGTGGACTGCACTGTGATCCCTGACATACCTCCTTGCGTGTGTGCTAAGTCACTTCAGTCATGGTCAACTCTTTGCGACCAGACTCCTCCGTCCATGGGTTCTCCAGGGAAGAATCCTGGAGTGGGTTGCCATGCCCTCCTTCAGGGGATCTTCCTCACCCAAGGATTGAACCCCCGTCTCCTGCACCTCCTGCATTGCAGGCAGATTCTTTACCACTGAACCACTGGGGAAGCAACATACCTCCTTACCTGCCCTCTTCTTAATGGTCTCCTTCAGTTTGAGCACCTACTATCTCTAAGGCACTGATACCTGCATTTTTAAAGTAAGAAACCAAGGCTCAGTCCCTTGCTCAATGACAGAGAATTGAATGATTGCATAGAAATTGTAGTGCAGTCAGTTAAAGCCATTGTGATTCCAAAGCCAGGTCCTCAACCCCTTCCTTCACTTCCTTGCCTGAATAATTGCACGGAACCTTACCCACATACCTCCCATTGCCTTGTCTCACTGCTTAGAGACATTGCCAGATCAGGTCTTCATGATGGTGAAGGTGAGCATGGGGGAAAAAATTAGTGACTTTCTCCAAATCCACCAGTTGCTATTGTATTTTCAAACCTTTTCTTCCCACCAGCACCTCAAAGGGGTCCAACAGCATTATAAGGAAAGTCTGTCCTTACTTTGGGAATCTCTGTCCATGATCTTCTCATGCTGAGGATTCCAGTGCATGTTTCACTATTTAAAACTCTGGGAAATTCTTCACTATAGCAAAGAAATCTAATGAATTATGTGTTCATCAAACTCCTTTGATGTCACTTTTCCTATATGCTTGCCAACATCCTGGGGAAAGAGTGTCTGAGGAACACAGTTTGGGAAACACAATCTCTTCCTGGCATTGCTACTTCTTTCGAGCATCACATCACCACTGCACCTTTTCTCCTTTTAGGCAAGAGGCACTGGGTTAGTCCGATACAGCTGCCATAACAAAATACCATAGACTGGGCAACTTAAGTGACAGAAATTTTATTTTCTCACATTTCTGAAGGCTGAAAGTCCAAAATGAAGGTGCCATCTCACATGGTTTATCCTGAGGCCCCCCTCTTTGGCTTGCAGATGGCACCTTTCTCTCTGTTCTCACATGGTCTTTCCTATATGTGTGTGGTCCCTGTTATCTCTTCCTCTCGTCAGAATAGCAGTCATATTGGACTGGTCTCACCTTTATGGCCTCATTTAACCTTAATTACATCTTTATTTTTTATTTTAGTTTTATTGGAATATGGAAGGAAAGTTATGACCAACCTAGATAGCATATTCAAAAGCAGAGACATTACTTTGCCAACAAAGGACCGTCTAGTCAAGGCTGTGGTTTTTCCGGTGGTCATGTATGGATGTGAGAGTTGGACTGTGAAGAAGGCTGAGTGCCGAAGAATTGATGCTTTTGAACTGTGGTGTTGGAGAAGACTCTTTAGAGTCCCTTGGACTGCAAGGAGATCCAACCAGTCTGTTCTACGGGAGATCAGCCCTGGGATTTCTTTGGAAGGAATGATGCTAAAGCTGAAACTCCAGTACTTTGGCCACCTCATATGAAGAGTTGACTCATTGGAAAAGATTCTGATGCTGGGAGGGATTGGGGCAGGAGGAGAAGGGGACGACAGAGGATGAGATGGCTGGATGGCATCACTGACTCGATGGACTTGAGTCTGAGTGAACTCCGGGAGTTGGTGATGAACAGGGAGGCCTGGCGTGCCACGATTCATGGGGTTGCAAGGAGTCAGACACGACTGAGCTACTGAACTGAACTGAACTATGATTGCTTTACAGTATTGTGTTATTGTTTGCTGTACATAAAAAGTGAATCAGCTTTACATAAACATATATCCCCTCCCTTTTGGACTTCCTTCCCATTCACATCACCATAGTGCATTCAGTAGAGTTCCCTGTGCTTTACAGTAGGTTCTCATTAGTTATCTCTTTTATACACAGTATAATGTATACAATGTCAGTCCCAATCTATCTCACCTCCCAACTTCCCCCTTTGATATCCGTGCGTTTGTTCTCTCTGTCTATATTTTTGCTTTGCAAATAAGTTCATCCATACCATTTCTCTAGATTCTACATATATGCATTAATACATGATTTTTATTTTCAGAAAGATAAAAATACCCAAATGTTCATTGCAGCACTATTTACAATAGCCAGGACATAGAAGCAACCTAAATGCCCAGCAACAGAGGAATGGATAAAGATGTCATACACACACACACACACACACACACACACACAATGGAGTATTACTCAGCCATGAAAGGAATGAAATTGCACTATTTGCAGAGATACGAATGGACCTAGAGATTGTCACAGAGAGTGAAATTTAATTATTATCTTTAAAGGTCCTATCTCCAAACAGAGACATATTGGGCATTAGGGCATTAACATATGGATTTTAGGAGACAAAATTCAATTCGTAGAGAACCCTTTCTCCATCCCATTTCTATGACAAAGTAGCCATGGCAGTGAGATCAGTTTATTTTTATGAAATACATGATGTTTATTTCAATTGCAATGATTATTTAACTCTTGGAAGAACCATCACTGGCATGATATAAATTTAAAAGGGAGAGAAAGTTAGATGCCTGGAGAGTCCCATGGACAGAAGAGCCTGGCGGGCTACAGTCCATGGGGTTGCAAGAGTTGGATGTGACTTGGTGACTAAAGAAAGAAGAGAGTAGAAACACTTTTCCATTATATTTACTGTTATTATCAAAGGGCAGAACACTTTGGGACTTACCGAATAAGCTGGTTCTCTGGAAAAGGAACAGCGGCGTCAGCTGGGGGCATTCTACATCCTGGCCGCAACAGAGGGGCGAACCTCTGACCATAGGTCTAGATGACGTTTGCTCTGTGTTTGCTGTCAGTGCTAAGAAGCTCCAAGGTCCATCATCAACTTCTGTAGTTTTCCTAAGAGTTCTTGATAGAATCATTTTCACTCCCATTTTGTTGTTTCATATTCCAGGTTATATATTTTTTGGTCTTGATGTATGTGTTTTTTAAACTACTGTGTTTCTAAGCTAAGTTTAGGCATTGAGTGTGCTGGCGACAATTACCCGGGAAACAGCTGAGTGACTTCTTGTTCTGGTAGGAAGATAGCAGGAGACCAGGGAATAAAGAAGATGAGGAAACTGGCCTCAAGGTGGTTAGAGGCAGAAGCTCTAGGGCCTTCTCCTCAAGAGGGAACATGAAGAATGTTCACCATTATGGAGACAGTGATCAGATCCATTCTCAACCCTTGGGCTTCAAAAGCATCATACATTCAACAGGCTTTTGTGATTTCCTTGGAGCCCCTCTGTTTGATTTGAAGCTAGTCCCTGACAATTGCCTTAGCATCACCTCAGCTGGAACCAATAATTGATTGAATACTTTAAAAACATATCTCAAATGTAAATAGAACATGAGTTTTCATTTGTAAGGTGGAGGTAATAATGCTGTCTTCAGCAGCATTATATATGAGATATATTTTTTGTTTTGTCTTCATAGATTTTTAAGGAATGGCAACCCACTTCAGTACTCTTGCCTGGAAAATCCCATGGACGGAGGAGCCTGGTGGGCTGCAGTCCATGGGGTCGCGAAGAGTCGGACACGACTGAGGGACTTCACTTTCACTTTTCACTTTCACGCATTGGAGAAGGAAATGGCAACCCACTCTAGTGTTCTTGCCTGGAGAATCCCAGGGACGGGGGAGCCTCACGGGCTGCCGTCTATGGGGTCGCACAGAGTCGGACACGACTGACGTGACTTAGCAGCAGCAGTAGCAGTATAATGCACAAACACTCAGAATGAACTTTTATTCTTTCTCTTCCTTCCTCTTTCCAGAATTTCTTTCTCTCTTTTGACCCATCTTCATTCTCCATGTACTTTCCCCAGTCTTTCTGCTATTTCTTTAAATGATTCTAGCATATTTTATATGGACTCTTTAAAAATATATACTTTTCTAAAATAACTGCACAAAACTTTATAGACTTTTAAATGCAAGACTTCTAGGGGAAACTCCCTGAGAGATCAAAGATAAGCTGAGGGGAAGGGCCACATATGAGGCTTTATTTTATTCTTCCCTCCCTCTTATTGCTTCCCTAGTGGCTCAGATGGTAAAGAATCTGTCTGCAATGCAGGAGACCCGGGTTTGATCCAAGTCGGGAAGATCCCCTGGAGAAGGAAATGGCAACCCACTCCAGTATTCTTGCCTGTAGAATCCCCATGGACGGAGGAGCCTGGTGGGCTACAGTCCATGGGGTAACAAAGAGGAGGACACAGCTGAGCTGCTAACACTCCCTCTTAGGACAATTACAGATAGAGCTGAGCACAAAGTAGGCACTAAACTGAAAGAGGAAAGAAAGCAAGATTTAACAGTTCTGTAAAGTGATTGGTTGTACTGACAATTGCAGAATTTGACTTCAGAAAGAAGGCCTCTGACTTCTGTCATTTCTCTTATGACACATATTCTGTAGGAGAGTCCATTTATGTCTGTCTCATATTCATATATATGCAGACATCTTCCATTAGATATTCCTGGAGTAATCTGATATATTGATGATTATAAAATAGCTGCCATTTATTGAGCACTTATAAATGTCAGGGATTCTAAGTGCTTGACGTGAATCATTTCAGTGTTAAATGTTAATGTGCTGTGCTGTATACCACATGCGTCATATATTGCACACATACCCCTCTTTCTAATTTGACTTCCAAAGAAAAAATGTATAGTCATGTGTGAGAGTACAACTGTCCTGCAAATGCTTAATTCCTTCTAATAAACATGTAAATATTTAATACTATCTGGGTACCTCTTTCTGTATTCATACTATCTCCCACAGAAATGTTGGTATTACTTTTCATGATTTTGTAGGTCTAGAGAATAAAGCTATTGGATTTAAACTTGATCTTGGGTGTTTCTTTTGAGACCCCCTCCTTTCAGGCATGTCAGTTTAGCAATTCTCAGGGTCAGTTCATCAGTTTCCTTTATGAGAAGCTTAAGGGTTGAACATGAAGAGAGGACAAAATATCTTCAAAACACCATATAAAATTGTAATTGTTATTTTCTTAAATTTTTATAATCCTTTGGCAAAATGCCAAATGTTTGGCTTAAATACACTGCTTGCTAAGAAAAAGATTTCAGATTTTGTTCAATAATAGCTGAGTCGATCACTTGAAATAAACCATCATGTGTTCTAAAAAAATGAGTTATACCTATGTTCTATGATATTTCTGGGGAGATAGTTCCATATTGTGTATCTTTTATGGATAAATGGAAACATTCCCCACATTGCTATACCCATGGTAGCACTTGTATCATTAGAAAATGATAGTGGTGACTGAGAATTTTTGACTAATTAGGTTTCTTGGATAATAAGAGCTTTTTAATAAGGTACATATCATTTACAATATTGCTAATGAAATGTGAAAGCGATTCAGTACCTGGTAAGATAATGGCTAACTTGTTTTAATTGTTAACATTTTTTTCTTGCCTTCAATGACACAGTCATTATTTCCCAGTCACCACTTATCATGAAATCCAAGAGGATTAATGGTTTCACTTATACCGGCGAAAATGTTTAAGCTGTCCCGATTATCAGTGCAGTTGGAAAGAATAATGGTTATTTGTCATCGCGTTTAGCAAGAGAATGAATTGTCCCCCTTACAGTACTGCCATTAACCCTTTGAGGAAGTGGTAATAGAGTTTTACAGCAGAGCTGGAGAATGCCAAGATTTAGGATTGGCTGTTCCATTGAATGAAGCTTATTCTCATCCATGACCCTCTGAAAGAATTGCATCCTCTCCTGGCAGAATCGGAAACAAACAGTTTAGCTTGCTACATGATTTTGGATATCTGAAATTAAAACTAGATAGCAGCTTATCTATTCTTGTGATGAATGAGCAAACTGATACATTAAAAAAATAAGGGAAATGTGAATTCTGGAAAAAGATAAAAAAAATTTGTAAATTACTTGCTCCTTACCTCTTCTGTTAAAGAAATAGAGGAAAATGTGGAAAACTTTGGGTTTCTCATCCCAATCCTGATTATGTTTTAACATGAATACTAGATTTTATTAGACCTTTTGTCTACTTCAAAAATTCTTAGCAATCTGCCTTAACCATAAAAGATAATGATTATCCTTAACCATATGGTTAAGGATATGGTTGAAAGACAATGATTATCCTTAACCATATGGTTGTTCTTAACCATAAAAGATAATGATTAAGGAAACTTTCTCAATTTTTAAAAACTAAAATGATATTAGTTGAGGAGAAAGGCTGATAAAAATCATGCCTTTGATCCGCTGAAAATTTAAGCATAAAAATATACATCTGCTGCCTTAAATTTAATATTATGGCTTCAGGGAACAGTTTCAGTGAAGGCTCACACGGTAAAATAAAATCACTGTATTAAAAAAAAATGCAGGGCTATGTTAAGAAAATCAATATTTGCCTTCAGTGAAATTAACAGAACGTCTCCCTTTCTGGAAGACGGTACCGGCTGGAATGGAATGAAACGCCTCTCCCGTCAGGTCGCCTCACTGACTGAGCCGGGCAGGAAATGGCCTTGCTGCTTCTGTGGCCCCTCACTCACTCTCCCGTGGCTGCGGCATTAGGGCAGCTCTAATTCACAGAAAGAAGTGCAGTCACGAGGCACAGGCGCTTCTCAGGAGGGCACCCAGAGCAGACCAGGGGGAGGCGACGGGAGGCGAGGGGGCAGCGGCAACAAAAATAAAGCGTGTTTCAGGAGATAGAGCTTGGCCGCCTTATCTTGTTACATGAAAACAGTGTTCTGTCTCCTCTGGAGAAGTGGCCACAACTCAGCCTTGTCAGGCAGCATGAGGCTTACTGTGCCCAGCCCTGGATGGTGAGAAATCTGTTTCCTAAAAGCACAGAGCTGTGGAGAATTCTCTTGCTTTCCAAAGCCTCCCATTGTAACAGGAGAGGGCGACGAGGAGACCATGTTCCTTTCAGCAAGACCCATAGAGGCCGACCATTCCCTTTACGAAAGTGAACTCTAGCCCCAACACATGAATGAACCAAGTTTCAAAATGGAGCAGGGTGTTTCTGGAAGTAAAATGTAGGCAGTTGAGATGTGAATAGAAATTATATTACTCAATATCATAGGGGAAAAATACTGCCTCCTCAGACACCATCCATCCATGGAAAGAAGATGGTCAGTATATGGAGGAAGCTTCTGGCATCATCACTGTCGTGTTGTGTGATCTATTGACAAGATAGTGTTTCTTTGAGATGGTAAACAGGACAATTTCTGCAGGAGCCCCATGAGGTGGGCTGAAACTACACAGCCCAGCCATTTGAGATATAAGAGGTCAGGGGAAACAGCTGCCAGGAAAAGAAAAGACATGGAAAAGAAAAGAAAAAACAAAACAGGGAAAGATAAGGGAAAAAAAGAAATAAGGAGTAACAGGACACATGGTGCCTGAATGGTCAGAATACAGTTATACAGACAGCGCTGCAGATGTGCCTGACAAAATTACAGAGGGAATTCAGTGAGCAGATCCAATTCAGAGTTTCTGACAACAATGTGATTGTGGTCTGCTTCACAGATTGGAGTCTTTGTTTCTAGAACACTGGCTTTTTGAGTTCCCTGACTTCATTTGGTGAAGAGCAATTCTGGTGGGAAATGAAGTTCAGGATGATGATGTCCCTGAAAGACAGCACCAGCCAACTACCCCATGAGAACTTAATTCCTTCATCATGAAGTTCAGCACCTTCTCAGTTACGAAACAAAATAGTACCATAGCCTTTTTCAGCCAGACAGATGCTTGATTTTAAAATAGCACAGGATAAGATAAAATTTAACTTGTATTCTTGTCTCTAAAATAAATGTACATGCATTAAGTGAGTCAGTTAAGCAAATAAAGACCCCAAACAGTCTTCTCTTTAAAATCCTGATGACAGATGGCGTGGTTAAACAAGGAATCCCATAGAGGCCCTTGTCCCCAGGAAGGTGAGTAACAGCCTTAAAATCAGAATTATTTTAAAATTAGGATGTTTGAAAGATTTTTCTTTATTAACGCGTGCATTCATTCTGTTGCCTCAGTGGTCTCCGACTCTTTGCGACCCTATGGACTGTAGCCTGGCAGGCTCCTCTGTTCATGGAATTCTCCAGACAAGAATATTGCTCTCTTCGAGGGCGGGTCTTCTGGATCCAGAAATCGAACCCAGGTGTCCTGCGACTTCTGCATTGCAGGCAGATTCTTTATCACTGAGCCACTAGAGAAGCCCTCTTTATGAATACCTACTTCAAATTCAGTCTCTCTTGTCAGATTATTGTAGAATTAATGAGTATGCATGTCTTAGTACTAAGCATAAAGCAACTGGATTGACTTTTGCCCCAACTGTTTCACTTTGTCAACCTAATAGACTTTTAGTGTTGTTGTTGCTTAGTCGCTCAGTCATGTCCAGTTCTTTGCATCCCTGGTGGCTCCGTGATAAAGAGTCCACCTGTCAATACAGGAAACATGGGTTCGATCCCTGGATCACAGAGATCCCCTACAGAAAGAAATGGCAACCCACACCAGTCTCCTTGCCTGGGAAACCCCATGGAAAGAGGAGCCTGATGGGCTACAGACTTTTAGTGAAGAGGCACATAAAATAGTCTTTAAAATTCTGGATCAGAAAAGAAAAAAAAAAAATGTTTACTGAAGTCTCGAAAGGCAACTGACATTCATAAAGAAAATACGGTAATAGGAGGAAGGTTCTTTTATAGCAGTATAGAGGCCCCAGTGGTAAGTAATTAATGAAAGTTGAATTTGAGGCATCCTGGTCTTACGGTAGGAGAGTAGCAGCTTGACTCTACTGAATGGCTGCCTAACTCCAGTTTTATTTTTCTCAATTATGACCACCTCTGCTATGCCAGCTGGAAGCCAATATTTTGATTTTCTCCCAGTATTTATTATTCTGGAATCTGTACTCCCTCCCTCTCCTCCAAAGGGCACATTTTTAATTGACATATTTCTGGAAATATGTTAGGTCAATTTAGCTGAGAATGTGCCAGATATATGCAAAATTCTAGTTCTTTCATAAAGTTTCCTAAAATGATTGTGTTTACATTTTCATCATCACATTTTAAAATCACAATTTACCTGTACAAAAAAAGTTTCCTGCTATTTAGTAGTTTAACTTCACAAATTCCTATTGTGTCCTGTTCCCTTAACAACTAAACAAGACCATGATACATAATTAGGCATCTTTAATGTGCTTGTATTTTGGAGCAGGGTGATCATTTCATGAAAAATAACACATGTTCTGGTTGGTGAAGCAATGCTAATGGAAAATCAGGTGAGTGAATTTCCCTCAAGTAATTGGCTTACCCGGTAATAGAAACAATGTACTGGGGCCCTCGGATGCCATCAAATGCTCTGGTTCAGATGCTATGGCAGGTGATGCCTAGATGCCTTTAAGGGCAATTGACACTCCCTGTCTCACATAACCCATTGATCACAGTCAAAACTATCCCAAAAAAGTATTTCCACTGACTTGAAAAATCACCAGGATCATACATCAAGAAAGTAAAAACCTAAAGGATATATATTTATGGACAAAAGCATGAATGTTTAGAAAGTAAAGAATAAGATGAAAACATTGAAATGGGTTTCTTCTTTGCTGATGTATGTCTCCCTGTGTTTTTAAGTACCAATATCCATAGTAATTTTACTGACGTTTACTGAGAACTTACTGTGTGAGTGTATGAGTTCATTTCATCCAACCTGCATAATGATCGTACAGAGTAAGAGCTGTTGTTGTTGCTCAGTCACTAAATCAGGTCTGACTCTTCAGGTCGGACTGAAGCATGCCAGGCTCCCCTGTCCTTCACAATCTCCCGGACTTTGCTCAAACTCATGTCCATTGAGTCAGAGATGCCATCCAACAATCTCATCCTCCATTACCCACTTCTACTCCTGTCCTCAGTCTTTCCCAGCATCAACATCTTTTCCAATGAGTTGGCTGTTTGCATCAGGTGGCCAAAGTGTTGGAGCTTCAGCTTCAGCACAGCCCTTCCGATGAATATTCAGGATTGATCTCCTTTAGGATTGACTGGTTTTAGCTCCTTGCTTTCCAAAGGACTCTCCAGCACCACAATTTGAAAGCATCAGTTCTTTGGCACTCAATCTTCTTCATGGTCCAACTCTCACATTGGTACATGACTACTGGAAAAACAATAGCTTTGATTTATACAGATCTTTATAAAGTGATGTCTCTTCTTTTTTTTTTTTTTTTTTTTTTTTTTATGTAACAATTGAGATCATTTATAGCAATGTGCAATGGCACCCCACTCCAGTACTCTTGCCCGGAAAATCCCATGGGTGGAGGAGCCTGGTAGGCTGCAGTCCATGGAGTCGCTGAGGGTCGGGCACGACTGAGCGACTTGACTTTCACTTTTCACTTTCATGCATTGGAGGAGAAAATGGCAACCCACTCCAGTGTTCCTGCCCGGAGAATCCCAGGGACAGGGGAGCCTGGTGGGCTGCCGTCTATGGGGTCGCACAGAGTCGGACATGACTGAAGCGATTTAGCAGCAGCAGCGGCATAGCAATGCGCATGCACACCATGATGTACTCACTTGGCCACAGGCCACCTTTTTTTAATATTCAGTCTAGGTGTGTCCTAGCTTTTGTCCCAGTGAGAAAGTGTCTTAATTTTGTGGCTGCAGTCACCATCGGCAGTGATTTTAGAACCCAAGAAAATAAAATCTGCCACTGTTTTTATTTTTCCCCATCTATTTGCTATGAAGTGATGGGACTGGATACCAATGTCTTAGTTTTTGAATGTTGAGTTTTAAACCAGATTTTTCACTCTTCTCTTTCACCCTCATCAAGAGGCTCTTTAGTTTTTCTTCACTTTCTGCTATAAGAGTGTTATCATCTGCAATTCTGATGTTGTTGATATTTCTCCAGGCAATCATGATTCCAGCTTGTGAGTCATCCTGCCTGAAATTTCTCATGATGTATTTCACATATTGGAGAGGGAAATGGCAAACCACTCCAGTATTCTTGCCTGGAAAATCCCATGGACAGAGGAGCCTGGTTGGCTGCAGTCCATGGGGTTGCAAAGAGTTGGGCATGACTGAGTGACTAACACTTACTCCACATATAAGTTAAATAAGCAGGGTGACAATACAGAACCTTGATGTACTCATTTCCCAGTTTTGAACCAGTGCATTGTTCCATGTTCCAGGAGGCAGGTAAGGTGGTCTGGTATTCCCATCTCTTTAAGAATTTTCCAGTTTGTTGTGATCCACACAGTTAAAGCCTTTAGTGTAGTCAATGAAGCAGAAGTAGATGTTTTTCTGGAATTCCCTTGCTTTATCTGTGATGCAGTGGATGTTGGCAATTTGATCTCTGATTCTTCTGCCATTTCTAAATCCAGCTTGTACATCTAGAAGTTCTCACTTCACATACTGTTGGAGTTTAGCTTGAAGGATTTTGAGCATTACCTTGCTAGCATGTGAAATGAACACAATTGAATGGTAGTTTGAACTTTCTTTGGCATTGCCTTTCTTTGGGATTGGAATGAAAACTGACCTTTTCCAGTCCTGTGACTATTTCTAAGTTTTCCAAATGTGCTGGGATATTTGAATGCAGCATTTTAACAACATCATCTTTTAGGATTTTAAATAGCTCAGCTGCTATTCCATCACCTCTGCTAGCTTTGTTTGTAGTAATGCTTCCTAAAGCCCACTTGACTTCACACTCTAATATGTCAGCTCTAAGTTAGTGATCACATCATCATGGTTATCTGGGTCATTAAGACCTTTTTTGTATAGTTCTTCTGTGTATTCTTGCCACCTCTTCTTAACCTCTTCTGCTTCTCTTAGGTCCTTGTCATTTCTGTCTTTCTTGTGCCCATCTTTACACGAAATGTTCCCTTGGTATTGCCAATTTTCCTAAAGAGATCTCTAGTTATTCCCATTTTATTGCTTTCCTCTATTTCATTGCACTGTTCACTTCAGAACGCTTATATCTCCTTGCTGATCTTTGGAACTCTGCATTCAGTTGGGTGTATCTTTCCCTTTCTCCTTTGCCTTTTGCTTCTTTCCTCATCTATTTGTAAGGGCTCCTCAGACAACCACTTTGCCTTCTTGCATTTCTTTTTCTTTGAGATGGTTTTGGTCACTGCCTCCTGTACAGTGTTACAAATCTCTGTCCATAGTTCTTCAGGCACTCGACCATATCTAATCCCTTGAATCTATTTATTACCCCCACTGTATTATCTTAAGGGATTTGATTTAGGTATTACCTGATTGGTCTAGTGGTTTTCTCTACTGTCTTCAATTTAAGCCTGAATTTTTGCAATAAGGAGCTGATGATCTGAGTCACAGTCAGCCCCAGGTCTTATTTTTGCTGACTGTATAGAGCTTCTCCATTTGGCGGCAAAGAATATAATCAGTCTGATTTCAGTATTGATCATCTGGTGATATCCATGTGTAGAGTTGTCTCTTGTGCTGTTGGAAGAGAGTGTTTGCTATGATCAGAACTCTTACAGCCTCCTTTATACAGATAACAGTAGTCCAAACACAGGTTATACAAGTTGCCCAACATAACACAGCTAGTAAGTGGTAAAACCAATATTTATCTTCTGACAATCTGAACCCTGGGTCTGCTGGCTTCAACAGGATTCAGTACTGCCTCCTCAGTATATTGGAAAGAGCAACGATGCACCGTTCTTCTACTCTCAGAAACTGCTGGACATCAGTAAGCAGAGGGAAAACCTGGATCATAAATTTTACTTGCTTTTTAACAATAAGTGATTAGTTTTTAGATAACGAAGATACATTTTTTGAGGATGGGACAAATGAACAGATAACTTGGGCTTGGAATAAGGAAAACAAATTATTTCTCCTAAATTTGCTAGTCAGATGTCCTTGGAGAAGGTACTTTGCCTCACTAAACCAGTCTCTTCATCTGCAAAATAATGAAATGCTCCCTTTTCAGAGGTGCTAGGACATGGTGTTTAGTTCCAAGCCAGTTTTCAATTTTTATTGGTGGCTGTTTTGTTATCAATGCTATTGAATTCCTTGGCTTCTGTGAACTCAGGACAGTTCCCTCAGCTTTATTTAGATCTCATGTTATTCTAGATGTCTTTGTTTTGCAAACTCAAAAAATATGTTTACAATTATTAATGTTCACAACTGTCATAATGCGTTTAAAAACCATTTTTTAATTTTTTTTCCCAGATTGTCTTAGTATCAGATACAATTGTTAAGTAGCAACAAATCTCGAGGATTAATGACAGTTTATTTGAGACATTTCTTTATTATTTAGAAATTTTACTAGGTTTTTACTGAAGGTTCTTATTTTATAACCTATCCTGACACTTCCACAAACTGTGTTGAGTCTTGGAAACAGAAAAATGAAAGCAAAGAGATAAAGCCACATTCACAAATTTACTCAGCAGATTACTGCAGAAGATTAAAATTTATATGTTTAATATATTTTATCACTCTTCATTTGAAAATGAGAAGGTGGTTATTAAAATATATCAACCCATGCCAAATCACATCATTATATAGCTTTTAAAATTTTTGAAAATTTAATGGTGATACATCTTGTGTTTATTTAAAGCACACTTTTTCACCATGCTTTTAACTGATGCAAAAAGTATAGCTCTTAACTAAACTTCCTGAGGAGTTTTATTAAAATGTCTATCAATACATTGGGCTTCCTGGGTCGCTAACGCTAAAGAACCTGTCTGCCAATGCAGGAGATGTGAGAGATGTGTGCTTGATCCCTGGGTTGGGAAGATCCCCTGGAGGGGAGAATGGCAACTTCATGCTCCAGTATTCTTGGCCTAGAGAATCCCATGGACAGAGGAGCCTCGCAGCCTATGGTCTATAGGGTTGCTATTCCTTGTAAGGGCCCAACACAGGCCTTGGTCTGTGGTCGTGGCTTTCTAAACATTTCTTTATATAAAACTTTAACTGATAGGTCAGCAAAGAGGGAAAGGGTTTAGTGTGAAGTGAGCTCTTAAGTCTCTCAGACTGAGCTTATTTTTAAGGTGATGGGAGAGAGGGGACACTGAAAGTGTCACCTTACATGTCTTCTTCCTGGGCCTGACAGGTCTGGTCCAAACTGCTTCCTCTCCTTGGCAGGTCATTTCCAGGATTGTCATCCCTTGAAAATACATGGAAGATGGTGAAAATGCACTGGAGAAAGAAAGTTAGCAAGGCCTCCAGTAGATAGAAATAGGAAAGGAGGAATGTCACAGCCCTTGTTTCCTTGTGAGACAGAGTGGAAAGAAAAATAGCTTTGGTTTTCTTCTATTTTGTTAAGGTGATTATGTTGCTCTTCATTTAGCTCAAACTAACAGATAAATGATAGCCCAAGATTGATGAACACCCACAGAATGAACATCCCCAGATTTGTCCGTTTACATTGATGACCTCATTACATACATACTTAGGATTATAAAAATCTGAAAACTTGGTAAGTGACTTCTTCCTATCAGTAGTATTAATTACAAATTGATCATTGAATTTCAATTCCCAAATGAGAGCTTTCTAGTTGAGTCTAGATTATTTAATTCTTTTCAAGATATGTTATGTTAGGATATTTTACTATGGTTTAACAGGTTATTTTTTGACACTGTGTCAGACTTTATTTTTCTGGGCTCCAAAATCACTACAGATGGTGACTGCAGCCATGAAATTAAAAGACGCTTACTCCTCGGAAGGAAAGTTATGACCAACCTAGATAGCATATTCAAAAGCAGAGACATTACTTTGCCAACAAAGGTTTATCTAGTCAAGGCTATGGTTTTTCTTGTGGTCATGTATGGATGTGAGAGTTGGACTGTGAAGAAAACTGAGAGCCGAAGAATTGATGCTTTTGAACTGTGGTGTTGGAGAAGACTCTTGAGAGTCCCTTGGACTGCAAGGAGATCCAACCAGTCCATTCTGAAGGAGATCAGCCCTGGGATTTCTTTGGAGGGAATGATGCTAAAGCTGAAACTCCAGTACTTTGGCCACCTCATGCGAAGAGTTGACTCATTGGAAAAGACTCTGATGCTGGGAGGGATTGGGGGCAAGAGGAGAAGGGGACGACAGAGGATGAGATGGCTGGATGGCATCACTGACTCGATGGACGTGAGTCTGAGTGAACTCTGGGAGTTGGTGATGGACAGGGAGGCCTGGCGTGCTGCAATTCATGGGGTCGCAAAGAGTCAGACACGACTGAGAGACTGATCTGATCTGATCTGATACTTCAGGGCAGAGATGTTAAAAAATAAAATTAATGTGGATGATCCCTGAACATATTGTGGTAATTATTCTGTGATATGTGCAAATCAAACCATGCTGCTATACAGCTACAACTTATACAATGCTGTATATCAGTTACATCTCAATAACATAGGAAGAAAATTAATTTAAAAATAAGGTATAATTTGAATTGATAAAATAATAAAATAATAAATCTTATGTGTAGTTCTTTGAAAATGATGCTGTGAGTTTTATCAAGGCTCTGGCCCTAAAAAACAACAAAGTTTTTCACAATAATATGCTTGTAGGAGAAGCTGAGTGACAGAGTTTTAAAAGAATATGATTTGGTTTAGATAGATCTGGGTTCAAATTCTAATGCCAGGTGCTCTAGAGCAAACAAATGAATGTCCCCAGGTCTCCAGTTCTTTATGTATTATGATGATTGTTACTGCTTGCTCGAGGTTTGCTGGTGGGATTAGTGTGTCTGGTCCGCATTTCAGAACTCGACAGTTTATGACAATATCATGGCATATTTCCTGAAGGCAATGAGTGAGCAAGTCACAGGCTCCTAAAGAGCCCTCCCTGCACTGTGCATCTTTCCACAATTTGGCATCAGTTGGGACCATCAGGATCTCTGCACACTAGGTGTCTCATTACCAGAATTGCATGCTTAGATGTGGGTCAGTAGCAAAGTGCTCTGGCATTTAAGAGTGTGTGGGGAGCCGGCTCAGCATCTGTCTGCACGTTACCAGAGTCCAGATGCTCCTGCTCTACCATCACTAATACGAGCATTTGACATCACAAATCTCTCGTTTTTCCTGTTCACTGACCCCACTTCCTATCTACCCTATAAAACAGACAAACAATAATAAACTAAAAATCAAAGCACACATTCTCACACACACACACAACGATCAGGTTCCTCTCACGGAATACTGCCATAGCTGAGGCATCTAATATAACAAACCAAGCTGTCGATTGACTATTACTCACTGCCTAGCTCTGGCCTCACATGCTTGTGCACAGTCACTGTCCTGCATCTAGCATATTATCATTTATTTCATTGTTCTGTAAAGTGCTCGGAGATGCAGAGTATGGAAAGCACCATGGCGCTCTGGTGCAATTCAATTTAGTCAAATATCAGACATCCACATAGTGTAAATGGAACATGAGTAAAGAATCTGATCCAACTGCCTACTGGTGTAATTGACTTGACAGAGCCAGCCTGTGTCATTAGTCCTATAAACAGTTGCATTTACAACAATAAAACTGAAAAGCATGGAAATTAAAAGCTGTTAGGATTTTCTCTGGTGTGCATTTATCTTTGAAGAAGTGTGTGCACTCTCTAAACAAATTTTCTAATCTCTTTGGTAAACTGGCATCATAGCAAGCTGTGTCAGCAATGCCTTATATATCAAATGGTGATCAAATTTGTGATAGGTAAAGTGAGAGAAGGATGCATTGGGTTGATATGCTGACTTAATTGTCCAGTGCATGAATTTTCAGTGTTAATTTAATGACATGGTATCCAGTTCCTGAACAGTAACCTAGGGTTGTATCTGGCAGTTGGAAGTTATTTTGGGGAATACTGTAAATAATATATTCATTGTCATAGAGAATTATGCAACTTAAATAACCATTAGCCTGAAAGTTCAATCTGTGGTTTCTTAATAGTATGTCTCCTTAGTGACGATATTATTTGATGGACAAATGCCCTCCCGCCCAGTAATGTTCAGTTGATTAGCAGGGCCCTGTCAAACAACAGAAAGCATTCTGTAGAAGTGACCTTTTTACTCACCGCTCCCAACTCCAATCCCCATTAAAATGAGGCTTTGAGTGTGTCTTCTGTGCATTCTCATATCAACAATAAAGAACTAGAGTGTCTTTCTATCTCTAGTGATATGCCACTGGACCACTTAACCAAAAATTGAGAGAGTATATTACAAGGTGAAAGAGCAGAGTTCAGAGGTCATTATAATTCTCATTAAAGAATGCTTCTATGTGCTGACTATAGGTGAGTTAATCGATATTTCTGTCTGCAAATGAGCTGACTTAGTAAAGATGGCTTTAATTGGAGAGATGCTATTCAGAGAGATGGAACATTTATGGGTTTTCATGGCAGCAGACCTCATAGGTTACATGGTATGTAGCAAGATGTGCTATGATAAGTGAGATGACATAGATTTTGACATTTCAGGTCTCCCTAGAGTAAACAGCTTGGGGAATCTTTAGGATTTGGTCCATACCTCCTCAACTCCAAACTGATACTTGCAGTTTGATACACACAAAGATAGAAGGAAGGACGGCTCATGCAAAGTTTGTGTTTTTGCTTTAATTCAACATTAGTCTCCTTAGTCTTGAAAGAGAGGAAACACTAAATTTGTTGGTTTTCTGATGTATCATGAAAACTTTCTATCACAAGCATGGGCAATGATTTTCCCAGACATATTCAAATAAATACTAAGTTGCAAAAAAAGAAAAAGAAAAAAAAAATAACGAACTTCACCATTATTCAAAGAGGACCATGAAAGACTCTAACACACTTTGCTTTTCCTAGAATTTTTACTACCAAATATTATTGTAAATTAAATTTCTTTTAAGTGTGTCAATATATTTGAAGGATGAACATGCTATAATCTCCCACTTGTAATTTCATAAGCCTATATTGACTAAAACAAAATATAATTATAAAATAGTCATAAAGAAATACTATTTTTAATGACTTAAGAGATTCATGTGTCATATTAACATTGATTTTTACATCCTGACTTTGTAAATACAAGAGAAAATGTGACCTTCTGAATCTACTGAAACTAAATAATACCACATATATTTAAGTCAGTTAAGGCACTACAAATTTGGCAAAAGTTTAAAATTATAAATAATAAACAAAAATGCTTCTTATTGAACCCTTGACTCAGTTCACCAAATGATTTCAGAAAAGGTTGAAAGACTCCATCCTCATATGGGACACTTCAACTGAGAACTGTTAACATGTAATTCTACAGTGGCTTGCAGTTCATGGGATTTTTTTAAACAGCTTTGCAGATCATATCCAAATATACCTCTCACAAGTATTTTGAATACTTTTCCATCAGTTTGAACACTTTTTCTGTCAGTTTGAATACTTTTCTGAACAGTTTGAATATACAGGAGTGGGAGAAGAAATCAGAACACTCAGTCCTTATAGATGCCAGCTTCTTGTCACTGATATTCATAAGGGAATTTGGAAGAACTATCGATACATTGATGAGAGAGAGGGATCTATTATAATAGAGGCAGACATCAGCATTATTTAGAAGTAGAATGTGTTAGGTTAAAAAGTTATATATGCATGCATGCTTAGTCATGTTTGACTCTTTATAACCCGAGGGACTACAGCCCACCAGGCTCCTCTGCCTATGGGATTTCCCAGGCAAGAATACTGGAGTGGGGAGCCATTTCCTTCTCCAGGGAATCTTCCCGACTGAGGGACCAAACCCTCATCTCCTGTGTTTCCTGCACAGATTCTTTACCACTAGCACAGTCTAGGAAGCACCAACAGTGCGCAATTGACAAAGCCTTAAGAAAATGGCTACATCAGAACTGTAGAATGTCGAATTTGATTTTTTTGAATTCTCATAAGCACAAAACCAGGTTAACCAAAATCAAGTTAATTTGACTAAGACATTTTGAGCTGCCCAACTTTGCTTGCTCAATGTGACCCCCCCTCCACCACTGCAGATAAAATAATAAAACAAAAATTAATATAGAAAAAATTAAATGACATATCTGCATATGAAGAAATAGTAATTTCAATAATGAACATAGTTTCCATCTGGCTCTGTTCGTTTCCAAGGCAAACCATTCAATATCACAGTTATCCAAGTCTATTCCCTAAGCAGTAACACTGAAGAAGCTGAAGTTGAATGGTTCTATGGAGACCTACAAGACCTTTTAGAACTAACACCCAAAAAAGGTGTCCTTTTCATTATAGGGGACTGGAATGCAAAAGTAGGAAATCAAGAAATACCTAGAGTAACAGGCAAATTTGGCCTTGGAGTACAGAATGAAGCAGGGCAAAGGCTAATAGAGTTTTGCCAAGAAAATGCACTGGTCATAGCAAACACCCAAACACCCGCTTCCAACAACACAAGAGAAGACTCTACACATGGACATCACCAGATAGTCAACACTGAAATCAGATTAATTATATTCTTTGCAGTCAAAGATGGAAAAGCTCTATACAGTCAGCAAAAATAAGACCGGGAGCTGACTGTGGCTTAGATCATGAACTCCTTATTTCCAAATTCAGGCTTAAATTGAAGAAATTGTGGAAAAGAAATTGGGGGAAACCACTAAACCATTCAGGTATGACCTAAATAAAATCCCTCATGATTATACAGTGGAAGTGAGAAATAGATTTAAGGGACTAGATCTGATAGGCAGAGTGCCTGATGAACTATAGACAGAGGTTTGTGACATTGTACAGGAGACAGGGATCAAGACCATCCCCCAGAAAAAGAATTGCAAAAAAGCAAAATGGATGTCTGAGGAGGCCTTACAAATAGCTGTGAAAAGAAGAGAAGCAAAAAGCAAAGTAGAAAAGGAAAGATATACCCATTTGAATGAAGAGTTCCAAAGAATAGCAAGGAGAGATAAGAAAGCCTTCCTCAAGAATCAATGAAAAGAAATGGAGGAAAGCAATAGAATAGGAAAGACTAGAGATCTCTTTAAGAAAACTAGAGATACCAAGGGAACATTTTATGCAAAGATGGGCTCGATAAAGGACAGAAATTTTATAGACCTAATAGAAGCAGAAGATATTAAGAAGAGGTGGCAAGAATACACAGAAGAACTATACAAAAAAGATCTTCAGGACCCAGATAATCATAATGGTATGATCACTCACCTAGAGCCAAACATCCTGGAGTGTGAAATCAAATGGGCCTTAGGAAACATCACTGTGAACAAAGCCAGTGTAGGTGATGGAATTCCAGTTGAGCTATTTCAAATCCTAAAGATGATGCTGTGAAAGTGCTGCACTCAACATGTCATCAAATTTGGAAAACTCAGCAGTGGCCACAGGACTGGAAAAGGTCAGTTTTCATTCCAATCCCAAAGAAAGGCAATGCCAAAGAATGCTCAAACTACCGCTCAATTGCACTCATCTCACGCGCTAGTAAAGTAATGCTCAAAATTCTCCAAGCCAGGCTTCAACAATAAGTGGACTGTGAAATTCTAGATGTTCAAGCTGGTTTTAGAAAAGACAGAAGAACCAGAGATCAAATTGTCAACATTAGGCAGATCATTGAAAAAGCAAGAGAGTTCCAGAAAAACATCTACTTCTGCTTTATTGACTATGCCAAACCCTTTGACTGTGTGGATCACAATAAACTGTGGAGAATTCTGAAAGAGATGGGAATACCAGACCACCTGACCTGCCTCTTGAGAAATCTGTATGCAGGTCAGGAAGCAACAGTTAGAACTGGACATGGAACAACAGACTGGTTCCAAATAGGAAAAGGAATACATCAAGGCTGTATATTGTCACCCTGCTTATTTAACTTATATGCACACTACATCATGAGAAATGCTGGGCTGGAGGAAGCACAAGCTGGAATTAAGATTGACTGGAGAAATATCAATAACCTCAGATATACAGATGATACCACCCTTATGGCAGAAAGTGAAGAAGAAATAAAGAGCCTCTTGATGAGAGTGAAAGAGGAGAGTGAAAAAGTTAGCTTAAAGCTCAAAACTCAGAAAACGAAGATCATGGCATGTGGTCCCATCACTTCATGGGAAATAGATGGGGAAACAGTGGAAACAGTGTCAGACTTTATTTTTCTGGGCTCCCAAATCACAGCAGATGGTGATTGCAGCCATGAAATTGAAAGACACTTATTCCTTGGAAGGAAAGTTATGACCAACATAGATAGCATATTCAAAAGCAGAGACATTACTTTGTCAACCAAGGTCCATCTAGTCAAGGCTATGGTTTTTCCAGTGGTCATGTATGGATGTGAGAGTTGGACTATAAAGAAAGCTGAGCGTCGAAGAATTGATGCTTTTGAACTGTGGTGTTGGAGAAGGCTCTTGAGAGTCCCTTGGACTGCAATGAGATCCAAGCAGTCCATCCTAAAGGAGATCAGTGTGGGTGTTCATTGGAAGGACTGATGTTGAAGCTGAAACTCCAGTACTTTGGCCACCTCATGCAAAGAGCTGACTCTTGAAAATACCCTGATGTTGGAAAAGATTGAAGGCAGGAGGAGACGGGGACGACAGAGGATGAGATGGTTATATGGATCACCAACTCAATGGACATGAGTTTGGGTAAACTCTGGGTGTTGGGTGAAGGACAGGGAGGCCTGGCGTGCTGCAGTTCATGGAGTCACAGAGTCAGACACGATTGAGTGAATGAACTGTACTGAAAGCTTGAAGAAGAATCTAAGTGCATTTCATCCGTTTTTTCTTCTGTTTTCTGGAACCATTGCCAGTAAATGAAGTAATTGCACTTCTACACTTTCTCACTTGTTCTGCTCACTGACTTGGTAGCCGAAAATTGGTTTTAGTCTTCAAGAGTTTAAAATCCATTTTATGTAAGTTGGCTTCAGATTGTAACAACTTTAATAACATTTAGGAACAGTCTGTAAGGGGTGTAAGTTTAGAACCAAGAGTAATAATTGCCTTTGGGGGAAAAAGGGATGTGAAAATGCAAGAGGTATCCTAGACCAATTTCCATGCTTGAATATTGTTATAGACTGAATTGTGTCCACACACCCACCCTTGCCCCGGACTTCCCTGGTGGTTCAGATGGTAAACAATCTGCCTGCAATGCAGGAGACCCAGGTTCAGTCTCTGGGTTGGGAAGATCCCCTGGAGAAGGAAATGGCAACCCGCTCCAGTATTCTTGCCTGGAGAATTCCATGGACAGAGGAGCCTGGTGGGCCATAGTCCATGGGGCTGCAAAGAACTGGACACGACTGAGTGACTTTCGCTTTCACTCCCCACCCCCAAATTCATATGTTGAAACCTTAACCTACAATATGACTTGTTTGGAGATGGAGCTTTAAAGAGGAAATTAAGGTGAAATGAGGTCATAAATGTGGGATAACAATATGAATAGTGTCTTTACAAGTAAAGGAAGTGACACTAGGGGTATATATCCACAGAGAAAATCCACGTGAGGACACAAGAAGAAGGCACACATCTGTAAGAACTCAGACACCAAACCTGCTGCCACTGGAACTGTCAGAGCTGAATTTATGTTTTTTGTGTGTTTTTTTTTTTTTTTTTAGAATTTATTCTTACTTTATTAACAATGTGGCTTACAATTTTTTTCAAGTAAAAAGGTTTTTTTTTTCATTTAGAATAAAAATTAAAATATAACTCTGATATA
Organism: Bubalus bubalis; assembly: GCF_019923935.1. Lineage (NCBI taxonomy): Eukaryota > Metazoa > Chordata > Mammalia > Artiodactyla > Bovidae > Bubalus > Bubalus bubalis. The sequence goes on from NC_059176.1 coordinate 60,724,030, forward strand.
GATTATTTATTTACATGAAAACATATATATAGAATATAATCCTACAGCAAATCAATGACATGCCCTTTTGTCCTGCAAATTAAATTTATGTTGTTTAAGCCAACCACTCTGTGGTTTTGCTTTGTTAAGGCAACTGTATATACTATTGTACTTTTACATACCTGATTTAATATAATCGTCAAACTTTCTGAGACTAATGCTGTTGTTTGTTCATACATTCCCTTGACATTTTTAGGCTACTTAAGTAATTAGTCAAGTTTACAAAGTAGGCAAGTGCAGAGCTGAAACTTCACCTCAGTTCTTCCCAGTTGATGACCATGATGCTCTTTTTATCCCATCTCAGTAGTATAAAAGCTAAATTTATCAAAGATCTGTGGGTTTACATTCTTATTATCTGAATGAGTATTATTATACATGAGCATTTTTGAGAAATATATCCTGTCTTTTAGAACTTCATTTTAATTATGTTTGAAAAAATAATATTATCAATCACTGTTATACAAAGATAACTTAAATCATAATGAAGGAGTTGAATGAATAAACTGTATTCAATAGGTGTTTAATAATTGTTAGTTCCTTTCTATTCTCTGTGGCTTCCTAAAACAAAACGTTTTAACAGACTTAACTGAGGTATAATTGACATACAACTGCCCATAATTAAACATTACATTTTGTTACTTTGACATACACACATGAAACTAGTATAATTAAGATAGTGAATTTATCCATTTTTTTATAATTTATTCATGCACCTTACAAATTCTTAGTTTACAGTATTCTCCACTACTTCCCTCATCCTATGTTTTTGTCCAAAAGTATTGTTGTCTTTTATTTTACCTTTAGGTCTGTGACTCATATTGTGTTTATTTTTGTCTGTGATACAAGAAGTAAATCAATTATTTATTTTTGCACAGAGATATCCAGTTGCTCCAGAATCACTTGTTGAAAAGCCTATATTTTCTTCACTGAATTGACTTGGCAAATTTTTAAAAATCAGATGTTCACATGTATGTATGTATTTTTTGTTTCTGGATGATATTCTATTCCTTTGGTGTATTTGTTTATCTTTATACCTATGTCATGCTGCCTAATTACCATTCATTATAATTAAACCAGGTGGTATTAATCTTTTAACTTTTTTGTTTTTCAAAGTTTTTGGATACTCTAGATCTTTGAAAATGAAAGTAAGTGAAAATGTTAGTGGCTCAGTTGTCTCCTACTCTTTGTGACCCCATGGATTATAGTCTACCAGGCTCCTTTGTCCATGGAATTCTCCAGGCAAGAATTCTGGAGTGGGTAGTTATTTTTTTCCCAGGAGATCTTCCCAATCTAGGAATATAACCTGGTGTCCTGCATTGAAGACAGATTCTTTATCATCTGAGGAAGCCCACATCTTCAAATTTTCCTATAAATTTTGGAACCACTTTGCCAATTTCTGACCAAAAAACTTTTACTAGAATTTTGATAGAAATTGTGTTGAATTTAAAGATCAATTTGGGGAGAAGAAACTTCTTAATAATTTTGAATCTTCAGAACCATGAACAATTTGATGTGTCCCTATTTATTTTTTATTGTATATATTTAAGCAGTACAATTTGACTTTCCATTTGTTCTTTAATTTCTTTGCATTTTTCAGTATATAAGTTTTGCACATCTTTTGTCACATTTTATCCTTAAGTATTTCACATTGAGTCATGCTATTGTAAGTGGTGATTTTTTTTTTAATTTCAACTTTGACTCAAATAGCATATAGAAATAAAATTGATCAGTCATTCAGTCATGTCCGACTCTTTGCAACCCCATGAATCGCAGCACCCCAGGCCTCCCTGTCCATCACCATCTCCTGAAGTTCACTCAAACTCACGTCCATCGAGTTGGTGATGCCATCAAGCCATCTCATCCTCTGTCATCCCCTTCTCCTCCTGCCCCCAATCCCTCCCAGCATCAGAGTCTTTTCCAATGAGTCAACTCTTTGCATGAGGTGGCCAAAGTACTGGAGTTTCAGCTTTAGCATCATTCCTTCCAAAGGACTCCCAGGGCTGATCTCCTTCAGAATGGACTGGTTGGATCTCCTTGCAGTCCAAGGGACTCTCAAGAGTCTTCTCCA